>NC_056741.1:55508307-55688307 GCF_019279795.1 Protopterus annectens | reverse complement strand
AACAGGATCAATTTGGTTTTATTTTGGTTTAGGTGGAGTTGCAACTTGGTCCAGTCAGGCTTTGAAGTGGGAAAAAGATCCCTGGGGTGATCTCTTGCAGTTTGTCAATATTTTTAGATGTACAGATTAATATGGAGTAATCTGTGCATTGGATGATAGTGGCTCATTGATGGCCAAGTGTAAATCATTTATGAAGAGATTAAAGAGCAAAAGAGCCAATACAGAGCCTTGGGGGACTCCTAGTGATATTGGAAAAAAGGAGGATGTCTTTTTGCCATCCAACAGCTTGTGGCCAACTATGTAGTGGCAGGATTAGCCATACCTAAATGGGAGAGTTTGAGCAACAGCAACTCATGTTACACTGTGCAGAAGGCTTTAGAAAGAAAGATCGAGGAACAGCATAGATTACTCTGGTCCCTGGTTTGGTTTACTGTGGTCATGAAGCTTAGGAAGACTGTGGTGGTCCTGTGACAGGGTAGAGAGAGAGAGAGAGAGAAGTGAACTGTTTGTGATACAGGGAAGAAGATGGGCTTGCATACATATGTGATAACAGCTATGGGGGCCTGTAGATGGATAGGCAGATGAGGTTCCACCTTTGTGAAGCGGATGTAGGTTACATTTCAAAACATGCTATGCTTTATTCTTTCTAAGCTTGAAGTGTATGGTTGCTTTAGAGAGAACGGAGTTGAGTTATTCTTAACACATTTGGTTTGGATGGGAGCTTTTTCTATTTAGAAATTTGGAGTTTAATGTTTATACAGCTTGATCAAGTTTGTCTTGAGGAGTTTCAGTGTAACTAGAGAAAAGTTTAGTGGTAAGGCAAATAACTTGTTTCTAACCAAAGCAGTTTGAGCATGCAAATTATAAACACTGAGGTGTGCAATAACCTTTCCCAAACAACGCACTACTAGTATATTAACCCTCTCCTGTGTAGCCTGCAGCAGTTGCCAGAAGAAATTACAAGTCACCTTCACAACTGAGTTACTTTATTTGGCCTTGCACAAGATGGGTTCCTTAAGTGTTTCCTGATCCTATACAGTCAACTGAGACCTCCACATTCCCCCTCTGTAGATTTGTTAGAGGTCCCAAGAGTGACCCTGGAGAGCTGAGGCTTGTCAGTTTTATCCCAATAGGTACCATGCCTTTGGAATCTTTTTTGACCAGTGGCAGAGTCATCTGAACCAGCTAGTTTCACAACAGTCACTTAAGACCCACATTTCTTAACTAGCTTAATTTCTGCTCCAGTCTATATTTTGCAGCTACAGCGCAGCTAAGCTGTTTTAATCAACATTTTACACTGCAATACTACTTTAATTTAAGAAGCCTGGAATCTAATTTAGCTCAGTTGTCATCTAGTTGGTTCCCAAAACGGTTTTGTAAAATTGAGAATTGCCCGACTTACAATGACATTACCTTGCAATGTACCTTGTTATTGAAAGTACCCCAAAAAAACAAACCCCATTTCTCGGTCACCCACATCCCCCAGAACCTTTTCTTAAGTTTTTCTGTCTATTCCTTCTAGCATGTCGAGGGATCAGTTGCTAATGTCCTCTCCTGCTCAGCTGGTGAACCTGGGAATATTGAGGCAATGTTACAATTGCCTCATGTACACAGATAACCGTCTCCTCCTCCCACAAAACACAAATACATGCGAGAGATGCAACTATACGGCCAAACTGGAGGCTGAGTTCTCTCAACATAGGACTGGCATGACCAGACAGGAGGAGAAGGAAACCACACACACTATAGACCCAGTCTCACATAATACCATCACAACCTCAAATCATACACAAACACACAAAGACATACTCGGAGGCTCTGATCAAAAATCTACCAAAACAGCAGAGGCCACCAAAGCAGACACCCAAACTACCACCACCTCAGAACACAACACCTGCAACACATAGACCACACAGTCAAGTGTCAAGCAGTCACAGCCCTTAATGCCAAACACAATGCCAGACACACTAGTCATTGGTGACTCCATAGTCAGACACACTGACGTCCCGCTCACCAGACTGAGTAAGGAGAAGGTCACAGTAAGCTGCCTGTCGGGTGCTAGAATCCGCCATATAACGCATGCACTCAGGTCTCTCAACAGCAGGTACAAGTACGACTCAATCATTGTCCACGCTGGTGTTAACGACCTGAGACGTACCTCCTTGGACTACATGAAAAGAGACAGAGGAGCTCTCTGATTATGTAGCCCAAGCAGGTATGACACTGACCTTGAGCAGTATCCTACCTTCACCAAGAATGATGCCACAATACAGAGATAAGATGATCAGCTTTAACAATTGGCTTAAACTCTGGTGTCATTCAAAGGGGATCAGATGTCTGTCTGCCTGGGATAACATGCTGGACAAGCCACGCTGCTTCGCAAGGGACGGCTTGCACTTGTCACCCCTGGGATTCCGGATTTTGGCAAAGGCTCTTGCCACCCCATAGTGCCTTTTTTAGGCAAGGCTCAAATTCTAAACCTACCACCCTAGAACAAAACAAAGAAAAAAAACTAAGGGTAATGCTGCTCAATGCCAGAAGTCTCAACCTCAAGATGCACGCACTCGAGGCCCTTCTCAGTATGGAGAACATCGATGTCTGTGCTGTGACAGAAACCTGGTTCAAGGCTCCTGAGAGCACCCCAGCACTATCAAGTTTTACCTCATATCATGCGTTCCAGCCCCAAAACCCGGACAATACCAAGAAAGGAGGAGGGGTATCCATATTCATCAAGGACACCCACACCTCAAGATTGGTGGCATCGCACGATGCATCGGAAACCATCCAGGTGGAATTAACCATAGGCAAGATTGCTCTGCAATTTGTAGCATGTTACAGGCCACCCTCGCAAACTCAGGAACCTCATATGGCCTTCCTGAAAACACTGGAGGGGATAAATGTATCTCCAAACACCATCATACTAGGTGACTTCAACTACCCTGACTGGGAACACTACTCAAGCCCAAACACTCTAGCCCAAAAGTTCCTGGAATTCATAAACTCAAATGCCATGGAACAACTAGTCACCATCCCCACAAGAGGAGAAAACATACTTGATCTCATCATCACGAACATGGGAGCACAATGTTCAACGCCGGAAGTATACCCCTCACTGGTGAGATCTGATCACAAACTAATCTCGCTGGAGGTCCCCGAAATGAAAAAGACCACAGTAAAGAACTTCTCGAAAGCCGACTTCACACTTCTAAAGACTAGTGTGGTCTCCTTTAAGGCCCCTGAGCCGGCGGTTAACATTACTCAAACCGCTGAATCACTTACAAATGCCTTCTACCAGCACCTGCAGGGCTGCATGGATCAGGCAATCCCAAGCAAAACAAAGACTCTTTGTACCAAAGGCAAGCGCCCAGTCTGGTGGACCCCAGCCATAAACAAACTCTACAACAAAAGGAGAAAGCTACTACAAGATAGAGCAAAATCCTTAAAAGGTAAGACACCTCTGATCACTGTAAGTAAAAAGCTAAGAGCTCTCATAAAATCATCCAAAGCTAATTTTGAGAAAAAAATAGCTAAGGACTCTAAAGACAACCATAAGGCATTCTTTAGCTATGTCAGAAACCTAGGAGGAAACTCCCAGATATGCTCAGAATTAGTTCAAAATGATGTGAAGATTACTGATCCTACAGACATTGCCAACATACTGGCTGACAGGTTCAGTGCAAACTTCTCCCCCCTAAAGGAGAGATATCTATACCAAATGATTGTAGCCCCCCAAACATCTCTAATGCCCAGGTGAGAACTGCTCTCTCCAAGGCAAACACCACAGCATCCATGGGACCTGATGGCGTCCCCGGCTGTGTGCTCCATGAACTCAACGAGGAATTAAACCCACAGTTAGGACAGCTGTTTAATCTTAGTCTCACCTCCGGATACGCACTCCAGGAGTGGCGCACAGCGACTGTGGTCCCACTCCACAAAGGCGGTGCCTCCACCGACCCTGGAAATTACTTTCCCATTAGCTTGACAAGCCTTATCTGCAAAGCCATGGAAAGGATCATAATGGATCTCATAAATAAAGACATAGGGAACTTGCAGACTTTGGATCCAACCCAGTTTGGCTTTGTCAAAGGCAGATCATGCCTTTTAAACTTGGTTGACTTTTTCGAAACAGTCACCAAGGCCATTGACGAGGGAAAGGCAGTCCATACAGCCTACCTAGACCTGGCGAAGGCTTTTGATACAATACCTCACTCGGGTATCATTGAAAAACTCATCAACTTAAATGTAAACCCATACATTACAAGATGGGTTGCAAACTGGCTGAGTGACAGAACCCACAGGGTCAGAGTTGCTGGCGCCATGTCAGACTTAAAGCCTGTCACAAGTGGTGTCCCACAGGGCTCAGTCCTGGGCCCACTCTTGTTTGGCATCTACTTTTCTGAAGTACAAGCAAACACAGGAGGGTTATGGCTGACAAAGTTTGCAGATGACTGCAAACTGGGCGCCGTAGTTGAAAACACATCCGACACAGATATCCTTCAGAAGGGTCTCACAGAAACAGATAACTGGTGCCAGAGCCATGGCCTAAAGTTAAATGCCAAGAAATGCATAGTCATACCCTTCAGGAAAAATAAGGTTACCCCTAGCTACCATATAGGTGGCAATCCCCTGAACACAGAAGAAGTTATTAGGGACATGGGAACCCAGGTTGACAGTAGCCTTTCATTCGACACTCATATTGCTAAAGTAGTTAGGAAGACCTTCTACATTGCCCACCTTATCATGAAGGGATTCACATCTAGATCAAGGGAAGTCATAGTCTCCCTATACTCATCACTCAGACCAATCATAGAGTACAATGCCCCATTCGGAATGTATCTGACCAGACACTTGCAGCAGCTGGAGAGGCCACAAAAGTTCCTCACCAAAAGGATAAAGGGTCTCAAAAATCTGTCTTATGCTGCCCGACTGAAAGAACTCCAGTTATATTCAGTTGCTTACCGCTTGCTCAGAGGTGACCTATGCCTGACATACAAGGCCATGTCAAACCCAGATTTGATGAACATGCTTCATCTCAAAAAATCTAGATCCCTCAGAGCCACAAGGGCGGGAGACTTAAACCTCGGCACTGTTATTAATAGGACGTGCTGGAGGGATAGATTCATCACCCAAAGACTCCCTATGCTGTGGAACAAAATCCCGGTTTATGTGAGGCAGAGCACCTCGCTGGCCTTGTTCAAGAGGAAGCTTGACCAATGGATGGGAGATCGCAGATACACCCCAGGGGTTACCTCAGTGTCACTGCTCGACAGAGGTACAGCAAAATAATGGGCATAGTTTCTCCAAACTAAAGGGGTGGCGTAAGCCACAAAACTATGGGCTAGGCTTATAAATGCCCTCGGGCAGATAGCCAAGTATGAACCTATGAACCTACACTCTTACGATGCTAATCTGTAGTATGCCAATTGTAACTCTAGTCTCAAACAGTCCAGTTATGAACAAGTCAGCTATATAACTAAGTACAATTCTGGGAACTCCAGCTGTACGCCATGCAATTCTCATTGCTCCATTGAGCTAAGCCTTTGGCCAAACTCATTTCTAAAAAGTTCCAAGCTGATCATCCCTCTTAAATCTGGTTAACTAACAATAAATGAACACAATTGCTCATGGAAGAAAACAAATAGCAAAAATGGACACAGAATACCTACAGAAAAGATTATAAAAAGCAGCAGATAGAAAGTGACGTGTGATCCACCTGAACCCATTGCTGTTACTAGTACAAGGTACCATTTGTTTTTCTCAGAACAAAAGTGTTAATACCCACCAGACAAAGTGCTCTTAACAGGAGTTCTTTCAATTCCAGGCGTAGGGGAACGAGGATCAGAGCCCTGGAGCAGCTCTACTCTTCCCAATACCACTTCCTCATCATACTGCTCCTCTACCTCACTGCTTTTGGGTGTGCCTTCAACCTGAAACAAAATTTGGTACAAGAAGGTAAAACACGCCCAAGCAAAGGAAACATCAGCATCAGTTAACCAGCAATGTAAACACCACCACTATAAGGTAAATACCGACTACTACTGATAACAGACTGGTGGCGATGTAAAATTCCATTATTAGCATTGCTTCTGCCAAAGTAGTGTTACAGAACTGCCTTAAACTACCAATGGACTAAAATGGGATACAAAGGCTACAGGTTTTAAAAGTGCACACAAGGACAGCATTATAAAATGCAAGAACTCTAAGTGAAAAAAAAAAGTCAACACGTCTATTAAAGCAACCCTACTGGTCAAGGGATAACTCTGTATACTTTACACATCCTTTCCCAAGCTAACAGAATGAAGTTAAACCAATAAGGTTTTGAAGCCTGTATTCACGTGTGTGTGCGCGCGTGTGGGGCAGTTTTCTGTAAAATGAACAGAGTCTTCTACAGAGGTCACGATTCAAAGTTCAGAGAGGGGCCACTCTCTGAAGGAGGCTTCGTCAAAATACATGACCAATAATGCACCACAAAAAAAAAAAAAAAAAAAAAAAAAAAAAACCACTGTTGAACAAGACCAATTGCCACAATGCTCAACGTCTCACCGCCCATGCACAGGGTACAAGGTTCAATTCTGCTTCTGGCCAATGCCTGTCCTAGATCTCTATGGCATCCCTCCCACAAAAACAAGCAGAGCGTTTCCATCTAAAACTTACAGACTGGAGTAGTGGGCAGCAGCACAGACTCTCCATGGTGCACTATAGGGAAGAGTTGAAGAAATCAACTGCTTTAGGAATAAACTGGGGTGTGCAGTATCCTCAATACAGGAAAACCGTGATCATGGGGCTGTATGCCAAGTCAGGATTAGCGACACGAGTGTAAAAATTGGTCTCAAGTGATTCGGCTATTTTGACTAATGCCGCCAAATGTGCATGGGTATTTGCTGGTGGCAAGTGGTTTGAAGACATGGCCTACTCCAACCTATACCAGGGACAGATACTAATGGTGGGACGGAAAAAAGGTGTGTAAAGTACAGTTTTGTACCTACCATAAATGTAGATGTCCGATAGGAATGCATCTGCAGTCCTTACAAATGGGTTGTCCTGTCGTCAGGCAGCCCCTCGGTCGCCGGATTCCAAAGTCTGGGTCTGGCCTCGGCTGGTGTCGCACTTCACCCGACGTCATAGCTGCAGTTTTTCGGGTATAAAGGCATCAGCCGACGCCATTTTCCTCAGTGTTTCTTGCCCCAGATGCCAGGTGCCCTCTTGGAAGGCTAAATTTGGATAAATGCCAATGATTCCAAATAGTAGAGAGCAAACACAAAAAATAAGCATGTATGTACATATATACAAACAAATACACCATAATAGATTCCCCCAGCTAGCTACAAGATGGGCAAATACCCTAGGAGCACCACAGAGGGGAAGGTAAGAGGGTAATCCTGACTGCAGATGCATTCCTATCGGACATCTACATTTATGGTAGGTACAAAACTGTACTATGTCCTTCAAGGATGCATCTGCAGTCCTTACAAATGGGTAGAATACCACAGCCAAACTGGGGGAGGTGGAAAAATAAAGTTATGGTGTAGTTAGGATCCCTTGCAAAACAGCAGTGGCAAAACCTGCTCGGGAACTAGAGTATAAAGGTAAGTTATAATGCTTGGCAAATGTATGCACGGAGCTCCAAGTAGCAGCCTCTAAAATGTCCTTGGTAGCCACTCCTCGTAAGAAAGCTGTGGTAGTGGCTGTAGCCCTTGTAGAGTGAGGCCTGATGTTCTCTGGAGTTTTCTTTCCATGGTAGGAGTAACAAAATCTAATGCAATTAGCTGTGGTAGTGGCTGTAGCCCTTGTGGAGTGAGGCCTGATGTTCTCTGGAGTTTTCTTTCCATGGTAGGAGTAACAAAATCTAATGCAATTTCCTATCCACTTGGAGATTGTCTGTTTTGAAATTGCTTTTCCTTCCCTTCCTGTTGCATATGCTACCAGTAGCTGGTCAGTTTTTCTATTGCCCTTGGTCCTGTCCAGGTAGTAGCGTAATTGTCTATGTACATCCAAGGTATGCAGCAGTCTTTCTCCCCTGTTCTGTGGGTTGGGGAAGAATGTAGGTAGGTGGATAGCCTGATTCAAAGAAACTCTGGAGACCACCTTGGGCATAAAGGAAGGATTTGTTCTCATGGACACTATCTTGATGGAAGATCAGGAAGGGTTGTACTGCCATTAATGCCTGAAGTTCAGATACCCTTCTTGCTGAAGTGATTGCCTGCAGGAAGGCAGTCTTCCATGATAAGTATTGTAATTCTGCTGTTGCTGCTGGTTCGAAAGGAGGAAGTGTCAATTTTTCTAGCACAAAGTTCAAGTCCCATGCTGGTAATGGTGACTTTCTAGGAGGCTTTACATTTTTAATTCCTCTCAGAAACTGTCTGAGTAGAGGATGTGAGAAGACAGGAGGATCCAAGTCGTATTCTGCTGAAATAGCTGATGCATGAATCTTGATGGAAGAATAGGACAGGCCTGTGTGGAAGAGCTCTGCCAAGTATTCCAGAATGTTGGCTATGTTTACCAGTGACACATCTTCTCCTTTTGCAGTACTCCAAATGAGATATCTTTTCCATTTTGCTGAATATTTTTTTCTTGTTGAGGGTCTGCGAGCCTCAAGGATAATGTCTTTAACCCTTTGGGATAAATTAGGGTTAATTGGTCTTATGCAATGTTCCAGGCAGTCAGCTGCAGAGTTTTCAGGTTTGGATGCAGAATGTTGTAGTTGTTCTGTGTTAACAGCAAGGGAACCTGGGGTAGTGGCCATATTTGTTCCCGAGACATGCTCCTCAGTAATGAGTACCAATGTTGCCTTGGCCAGTCTGGAGCTATCAGAATGATCCTTGGACGGTCCTCTTTGATCTTCAATAGCACCTTGTGCATCAAAGGAAGCGGTGGGAATGCATATACGGTCAGGTTTTTCCAACTGAAGGATAGGGAGTCCCACCTTCCAGGCAAGTGGGTGGTACGTCCTTGTGCAGAATTTCTTTAGCTGGTGATTGCGTGGGGATGCAAATAAGTCTATTTCTGGAAGCCCCCATTTTCTTGTGATGGTTCTGAAGATGTCCGGATGCAGCATCCATTCGTGGGCATCCGTGGTAGTCCTGCTTAATGTCTGCTAGAATGTTTTCTTTTCCTGGTACAAAAATTGCTTTTAACTGAATGTTGTAGCTCAGGGCCACATTCCAGAGGTCCAGTGCCATCCGGCAAAGAGGATACGAATGTGTGCCTCCCTGCTTGTTGATGTACCACATAACTGTGGTGTTGTCTGTCCTTATTATCAATAGACCTTGTTGGAGGAATGGTCTGAATGCCTGAATTGCCAGTTTTACTGCCAGCATTTCCTTTAGATTTATGTGTAGGTGCAGCTGGTCTTGAGTCCATAAGCCTTGTATGCACTTGTCCAGCATGTGTGCCCCTAAACCGAGGTCTGAGGCGTCCGTCGTGATGGTTTGGCTTGGTTGAGTACTGTGGAAGGGCAATCCTGTGTTTGATTGACAAGCCTGAGCCCACCATAGGAATTCTTGCTTCAGGCATGGAATAATTGGAATCTGGGTTTCTAAGCTGTGCTTGTGTTGAGACCATAAATTCCTTGGGTACCACTGTAGTTTTCTCATATGCAGTCTGGCATGAGGAACCAATATTATGCAGGATGCCATGAAGCCCAAGGCTTGCAGTACTTTTCTTGCTGTCAGATGGTTCTGCTTTGTTAATGCCAAGAAGTAGAGAGGTAGCTGCTCCTGTTTTTCTACTGTTAGGAATGCCATTTGCTGTGATGTGTCCAACTCTGCACCCAAAAAGGTTATTCTCCGGGATGGTATCAGTTTTGACTTTTTTTATATTGACTGTGTATCCCAGGGCTTGTAGCAGGTAAATGACCCTTTGTAAGTCTTCTGCTAGCTTGTTTTTGTTGTCCGCTTGTATCAGGCAGTCGTCCAGGTAGGGGTAGATTTGGATTCCCTGAAGCCTGCAATGAGCAATTATTGATGCCAGGCATTTCGTGAACACTCTGGGCGCAGTAGATAAGCCAAAGGGCAATGCTGAGAATTGATAATGCTCTGATCCTGCAAGAAATCTGAGGTATCTTCTGCAATTTGGTCGTATGGGGACGTGCAGGTATGCCTCCTTGAGATCTAGAGTTACCAGCCAAGACTCCTTGCCCAGCATGGGAAGAAGCTGCTGTAGAGTCAGCATTTTGAATTTCGGAACAATGAGGAATGTGTTTAAAGCGGACAGGTCGAGAATAGGTCTCCATTTGCTCTCTTTTCTTGGTACCAGGAAGAGTCTGGAGTAAAATCCTTTTCCTTGCTCCATAGATGGTACCTTTTCCACAGCTCTCATCTTTAATAATTGGGATATTTGTTTTAGAGCTTCTGCCTTTTGGTTTGGAGGTAGGTTTGGCATTCCTCTCTTTCCTGGTAGAGTATGGAAGTGAAACCTGTAGCCTTGGTCTATTGTCTGTAAAATCCACTTGTCTCTTGTGATGCAATGCCAGTTTATTGAAAATAAGGCTAGCTTCCCGCCTAAGGGTGCTTGTAGTTGTTCCCTGGTAGGCGGTGCCAGAGCCAAGTCACTGTGAACGTTCTGCAGGTGTGGTGGTGGCTGTGTCCGTGGCTGCACTTCGTTGGTTGTTACTCTGCCACTGGCGTCCCCTGTAGGCACCCCTGGATTGGTTTCTGCCTCTTGAACGCCTATTCCTGCCCCTCTGAGCTCTGGATGAGTCTGGAAAGGACCAATTCTTGGAGGGCCAATTCCTGCTAAACCTTGGCGGTTGGACCTGTAAGAAACCTTTTACTGTTTGGACAGATTTTGCCTTCTCTTCCATCTTCTTCAGCACCTGTTGTGCAGGAGAGCCAAACAAATTGGTCTTGTCCATGGGAGCATCTAATAGTTTGGACTTGACATGGTCTGGTAAGGCCTGCTCTTTTAACCATGCATGCCTTCTGATAACTGTGCCAGTCATGGCTGATCTAAAGGAAGCCTCCAGTGCATCATAGCCACATTTTAAGGAATGGTTACTGACTTGCTGAATGTTATGTACCATTTCCTGAACAGATTTTTTGTCTAATGATTCATCAGAGGACAGTTTTTTGGTTAACTGGTCTAGCATAAATTCTTGATACTGGATCATGTGAAATTGACAGTTCAAGGCCCTAGCTGAAAGAGTAGCAGAAGTGTAAACTTTTTTACCCCATCTCTCTAAGGATCTGGATTCCCTTTCTGAGGGGAGGGGGTTCTTAGCAGAAGTAGCTGCTACAGCCTTGGGTCCTTGGGAGATAGTCTCGGGATCTGCAAAAGGAGCCTTATATAAATGGTAATGTGGGACCCTGTAGTATCTATCAGGCTTAGCAGGGGCCGGAGGTAGAGAATCAGGAGCAGTACAAGCATCATTAAATGCATAATCTACAACAGAAAGAACTGGGGGAATGGCTAAAGGCCTATGTTGTGGTAAATGCAGAAAGGTTCTAAGCCTTTTTCTGGAGTCTGAAAAATCCTGGCCCTGCCACTGAAATTGTTCCCTCATAGCATGCAGGGTTTCCTCAAAGGAAAATTCCTCAGGCGGAGAGGCTGAAGGGATGGACTCTTCAGCATCAGAGTCTTCATAAGGGGAGAAAGGAGCCTCCGGAGGGTCGGAATCAACTGAATCATCAGAGGAATCATCTGTAGATAGTGGCTGAGGGGGCTCTGCTCTAGGCCTCTTCTCTGGAGGTGGCTGAGAGGCCCTGTCTGGTTGAGGTTGGGATCCCCGGATTAAAGAAATGAGATCCTCTGCTAAACTAAGCATTTGAGAACTAGAGCTGGGCCTGTGAGTGGGGGTCTTAGCAGGCAGTCTTAGTAGCCCTAGCAAAGGCCTTAATGGACATGGCTGCAGGAGGCCTAGCAGCTCCACGTGCAGGGGTTGAAATATCCAAGGGAATAGTGTCATTTAATTCCTGAGAAACTGCAACAGCAGGTGAGTTTTCTGAAGCCGATTCCACCAGGTTGGAAGAGGCCTCGGTAGAAGGTAAGTTTTCAGCAGAAGGAAGAACCGCGTGCTCGGTTTCAGCCGAAACAGAGACACTCGCGGTTTGCTTAACCGCGGTTTCGGCCGAAGCCGCGGACCGCGAGTGTCGGTCCTTTTCCTTGCGCTTTTTAGACATTTGTGTAGTCGGAGGATCCGACGGCATAATATAAGCAAAATCGGAGCCGAAAAACTCCTCAGCAAATTCAGACCGACGTCTAAGCGTCCGCTGGTTAAAAGAAGCACAGGCTAGACAAGCTGCTACGTCGTGGTCTGGGCCTAAACAGGGTAAGCAATAAGAGTGGAAATCTTTATGAGGTATTTGTTTCCCACCAGTTAAACAGTTATTCACTTTTTCTGACATCGGCTGAGGCAAGAAAGAGTCCCGAACGGGGTACTTAGCTTTTTAGAAGTCTTCGTAGTCGTATTCGGTAGTAGTAATCTCTGGTTCTGACCGACCGGCACTTGCGAACAGCTTCTGCTTCGGGCGCCACGCGGCAAGAAAGACTGAGGAAAATGGCGTCGGCTGATGCCTTTATACCCGAAAAACTGCAGCTATGACGTCGGGTGAAGTGCGACACCAGCCAAGGCCAGACCCAGACTTTGGAATCCGGCCGACCGAGGGGCTGCCTGACGACAGGACAACCCATTTGTAAGGACTGCAGATGCATCCTTGAAGGACATCCACCACAAAAGCCCAACACACCAGGATCAATAAGCTACTGGATGGCCACTTAGTCAGCTTGGGTTACCTGCAAAAGCTCTGCTGAGCAAAAGCTGGACGTAAACCAATCAACCTGCCAAACGAACTAAAAATTGCTTCATTGAATGTAGGTTCATGACGGGATGGAGCTTGGAAGTGGCGGACATAATGGTGAGGAGGAGGCTGGACATTCTTTGCATCCAGGACACAAGGAAGGAAGGCTCAGGGTCCAGAATTTACTGCACAGAAGGATGGCAAACTAGAAATGGTTTGGAAATTGCGAGGGAGAGGCTTCAGAAGACTCATGGCAATCAGCCTCCAGTGTAAGCATAGGGCAGTATTCATAGTCTCAGATTATGCCACACAGCAGGATTGTGATGGTGAAGAAAAGTGCATTCAAACAACCACAGGACCTACTAGATAAAGCAGAACACAAACTGGTGTTGGTAATGGGTGGCCTGAATGCATATATGGGGATGGACACAGAGCAGGATACAAGGACTGGGTCTACATGGATGAGACAACAGGAATAAAGGAGACACTATGCTAACACTTCTGTTTGGCAAATGGCTCGATGGTGTCCAAAACATGGTTCAGCGGCAGAGCCTGAAGATCACATACAAAAGGGGCAAACACGCATCTCAGGTAGACTTCCCCCTTAGTAAGGAAAGGAGTTGGCAAAGTCATCCTCAGTGAAACTGTTGGCCTAGAGCATAAGCCCATGGCTGTCACAGTCAGATGCAAGCAGTGCTCAGAGAAGGCTCTAAGAGCAACACAGACTGGGTTGCAAGACCTGGAAGTTGATTGTAGAGAAAGCGCAAGAATTCTAGTAATTACTCCAGGCTGTACCACACCAGGATGAGGAGGAAATAGGTGGAGTTGAAGAATGGCAGCATCTGAAAACAGAATGTATGAGGACTACAGAACTGGTATGTGGTAAAGGAAAGCTGGTGGTGGAATGCAGAAGTCCAGGAAGTCATCACAAGAAAAGGTTGAGATAGAAAAGATGGACCAGGCTAAGCAGAAATATTGGTTGGCAACAATTTTTTTTTTTTTTTTTTTTTTTTTTTAAAAGCAGAGAAGGCATCAAGAGGCACTCTATAGTTTTTGGGACCTAACTTGGTAGAGAGCACAAAAACTATAAGGTTGCAAGGAAAAGAAAGATAAAGATAGCCGGACACCTCCTTCATATGGGAGGTCAACAACAACCTGCTTACCAGTCCACAGGAAAATCAAATGCAAATGAGAGCACTTCCCAACAGATTCTGAATGAAGCAAACACAGCCTATGAAGAAAGAAAAGCAGAGCAGCACTATGGAAAATGGAGTCAGGGAACGCAGCAGGCGCAGATGACATCACAGTAACTGTGATCTTAATGCTAGGCAAGATAGGGGACAAGGTGATCGAGGGTACTCATAGCAGTATGGAGATAAAGGCACATCCCAGATGACTGAAGAGTAAGCAACTAATGCCAAAATACTAGAACAAAGGGGAGATCCACAACCGATAACCTCTGTACTGCCCACAAACTTCTATCATACTACATAATAGGCAACAAGCAGTTAAATGGCAAAAATCTATTTAATCATTCCTAGACACCCCCACCGGCGTGCCCCAAGGCTCAATTCTAGGCCCACTTCTATTCAACAGTTTAATTAACGACTGTCACCATGCCATCCCCAACGCTAACTTCATCCAATATGCAGATGACTCAACAATAATCTGTTCGGCAACGTCCATTTCTACATTAACAAAATTAACCCAAGACGCCTTCTCCTCTACTGAAGAATGGATGCTAGATAAAGTATAGTTGTGTACACTTGCAGTAATCACAATTGGGTTATCTGCCTACAGGTAGCCCTCAGGTCGGTCCGAATACCAGTCTTGGAATTTCTGCGTCTGATGCTGTCGTCTCTTCCACGACGTCAGGGGTATAAAACATGCAGTCGATACCATTACATCAGTTTTTCTTGCCCCAGATGTCAGAAGACCCCAAAATAGGAAGCAATTACATGGTGTGGAATACCTCCAGTAAAAAGTAAATACCATTGCCATAAGATATGGTAAAAAAGAGGATAGGTAGAAAGTATAGAAAAGTCAGGGGGCTGGAGGGAGGGTAACCAGGACTGCAACAGTGAATTCAATCAAACATCTACATTTATGGTAAGTGTACACAACTGTACTATGTTCTTCGTGTTTCACTGTTGCAGTCATCACACTTGGGTCGATTCCCAAAGCTGAGGAAGGGTGGAGGCAGTCAAGAAGCATTAGGGCTGGCTAGCAGGCCTTGTAAGACTGCTGTGGCAAATCCAGCTCTGGATTTAGAAAAGATAGGCAAGTGGTAATGCTTGTTGAATGTGTGTACAGAACTCCAGGATGTCCCTGGTAGGGATTCTCCTGAGAAATGGTGTAGAGGTTGAGGTAGCCCTAGTGGAATGAGTTCTGATCCCCTGTGGGGTAGGTTTTCCATGGTGTTTGTAGCAGAAATGGATGTGTGCTATCCATTTGGAAATGGTTTGCTTTGAAATGACCTTGCCCTCTGCCCCTGTAGCAAAGCTGACTAGCAGCTGGGTCAGATTTTCTGAAAGGTTTAGTCCTGTCAAGGTAGAACCTGAGCTGTCTGTGTACGTCCAAGGAGTGCAGGATCCGTTCCCCTTTATTCTGAGGATTAGGGAAAAAGGTTGGTAAATGGATGGATTGATTTAAAGCCACAGTGGATACCACCTTGGACATAAATGATGGGTTAGTCCTGAAGGAAACCCCGTCAGCATTGAAAATAATGAAGGGTTCCACAGCCATTAGTGCCTGTAATTCAGACACTCTTCTTGCTGAAGTGATGGCTAGAAGTAAGGCCGTTTTCCAAGAGAGGAATTTTAACAATGCTGCAGCAGCAGGCTCAAAGGGGGAAGCGTGAGCTTCTCTAGTCCAAAATTAAGGTCCCAGACAGGGGTGGGCGCTCTCCTTGTGGGCCTTAAATTGTTAGCTCCTCTCATGAACTGTTTGATGAGAGGGTGAGAAAAGAGAGGTGGCTCAGTATTGTAATGAGCTGAGATGGCAGAGGCATGAATCTTAATTGATGAGAAGGATAGGACTCTGTGTAGCAGCTCTGCTAGGTAGTCTAGGATTTGAGGTGAGGTGGGCACGGCTGTGTCCTTTCCTTGAGACTGGCTCCAAGAACAATATCTTTTCCACTTTTCTGAATAGGATTTCATAGTACTAGGCCTTCTAGCCTCCAAGATAACATCCAGCACCTGTTTGCTGAGGGTTGTTGGTGGTGTATTCAGGGGATACGCCAGGCTGCAAGGTTCAGGCCTTGCAGCGGTGGATGCAAAATCTGTCCCCTCCTGCTGGGACAGCAGGGAGGGGGGTTTGAGGTAGGTGCCAGGGTGGCACTGCCAGACTGCAGAGTGGATACCAGTGCTGGCATGGCCAGTCTGGGGCAATAAGGATTGTCCTTGGTCTGTCCTGTTTGATCTTGAGTAGTACTTCTGAGAGAAGGGGCAGAGGGGGAAAAGGCATAAATTGAGAGGTTTTCCCATGAAAAGGATAGGGCATCTACTTTCCACACTTTGCCGAGAGGATTTCCGGTGCAAAATTTGAACAATTGATGGTTTGGGGGGGGGGGGGGCAAAGAGGTCCACCTCTAGTGTCCCCCTCCTCTGGATTAGAAGTTTGAATGAGTTGGTTTCCAGTTTTCACTCCTGTGGGTCCAGTAAATTTCTGCTCAAGTCGTCTGCCAGTTTTGTTTGCCTGGCAGGAATTGAGCTTGCAGGTGCACTTGGTTGTTCAAGGCTGTGTTCCACAGAGCCATGGCTAATCTGCAGGGTATGTAGGAATGAGTTCATATACCACAAACCTGTGGTGGTGTTTGTCTTTATCAGGAGTTGTCCTGGAAGGATAAGGTATTTGAAGGCTGTCAGAGCATTCTGTGCAGCTAAGTTCTTTTTGATTGATATGCAAGGGAATTTGTCCTGGGCTCCATTTGCCTTGAATGCATTTGCCTGCCATGTGAGCCCCCCCATACATAGGTCTGATGCGTCTGTTAGGATTTGGGCAGCGAGTGGTTGAGTGAAAGGAAGTCCCTGATTTTGGTTGCATGCCTCTGCCCACCAAAGGAACTCTGCCCTTAGACAAGGAGTGATAGGAATCAGTGTTTCCAGGTCCCGAGAATGTTGACACCAGAAACCTTTCAAGTACTAGCGAGTTTTCCTCATATGCAGTCTTGCATATGGCTTGCAGTATTTTTCTTGCAGATAGCTGGGTTTTGGTGGCCATTAGTTTGAAGTAGTTTCGGAATGCCATCTGGGAAGTTGTGTTCAAGCTTGCTCCCAGGAATACAATCTTTTGGCTCTTCATCAGTTTTAATTTCTTTTCGTTGATGGTGTACCCCAAAGAAGTTAGGAGTCTCTTTACAATTGCCAGGTGCTGAAGTAGCAATTCCAGACTGTCCCGCCTGAATCAGGCAATCGTCCAAGTATGGGAAAATTTGAATATTTCTAAGGCTGCAGTATGCAATGGCTGGATCCAGGCACTTTGTGAATACCCTGGGCACAGTCGATAAGCTAAAGGGAAGTGCAGAGAGCTGATCATGCACAGAGCCTGCCCTGCTCTGAAAAGTACAGTTTTGTACCTACCATAAATGTAGAAGTATACAGCTGCAGTCATAACAGATGGGTTCTCCTGCCGTCAGGCAGGTCCTCGGTCGGCCGAATTTCAAAGTCTAGGCCTGGCGTCGGTTGTCGTCGCTTCTTCCCTGACGTCAGTGCGACAGGGGTATAAAAGAAACAGCAGACGCCATTTTCTTCAGTTTTTCTTGCCCCAGATGTCAGGTGGCCCGAAAAAGAAGGCAATACATAAAATTGTGTAATAATGCAATAATCAAAGACCAGTAGTTGCAAGCAAATACACCATAAAAGAAGACCCCTAGAGGGGAAGGAGGGAGGGAAACCTGGACTGCAGCTGTATAAGCACTAACATCTACATTTATGGTAGATACAAAACTGTACTATGTTCATCGTGCATACAGCTGCAGTCATAACAGTTGGGTAGTATCCCAAAGCTAAGAAAGGGGTGGTAGGCAGTAGGTGGAGCTAGGAGGAGCCAAAATGCCCTGCAAGACTGCAGTGGCAAAGCCTGCTCTAGACTTAGAGTATAATGGTAGGTTGTAGTGCTTAGAGAAGGAATGCACAGAACTCCAAGTGGCTGCTTCTAAAATATCCTTGGTAGGAACTCCTCTGAGGAAGGCTGCAGAGGTGGCTGTGGCCCTGGTAGAATGAGTTCTAATGCCTGTAGGTACAGTTTTGCCATGAAAGGAATAGCAAAAGCGTATGCAGTGGGCTATCCATTTTGAGATGACTTTCCTTGAGCTCCTACCGCATAGGCCACAAAAAGCTGTTCTGATTTTCTGAAAGGCTTTGTTCTGTCCAAATAATAACGCAGTTGGCTGTGGATGTCCAAGGAATGCAATAATCTCTCCCCTTTGTTTTGAGGATTAGGATAAAAATTAGGTAAATGCATGGCCCGATTTAAAGCTACCCTGGATACCACTTTAGGCATAAAGGATGGGTTGGTACGTAAAGAAACTCTGTTCTGATGGATAAAAGGTTGGACAGCCATAAGAGCCTGTAGTTCTGAAACTCTACGAGCTGAAGTGATAGCCAGAAGGAAAGCTGTTTTCCAGGACAAATATTGTAAATCTGATGAGGCAGCTGGCTCAAAAGGAGGCAAAGTCAGTTTTTCCAGAATGAAATTAAGATCCCAAGCAAGTATTGGTTGTTTTCTTGGAGGTCTTAAATTCTTAGCCCCTCTGAGGAACTGTCTTAATAGAGGGTGAGAGAATAAAGGTGGATCAGTGTTGTATTCTGCAGAAATGGCTGAGGCATGGATTTTGATGGAGGAGAACGAAAGTCCACTGCTTAGCAGTTCAGCCAAATATTGTAGTATTTGAGATAAATTCAGTTTTCCAGGGCACTGGCCCTTTTTCTCATTCCAAACACAAAAACGTTTCCATTTTGCAAAGTAAGCTTTCCTAGTAGAAGGCCTTCTGGCCTCCAAAATGACATCCTGCACCTCCTTGGAGAGCAGGGCCTGCTGCGATGCTAAGGAATCTTCCATGTGGCTAGATTGAGTGTTTTCAGCTGACTGTGAAGAGTTTTAAAGCTGTGCTGAGTCAGAAGATCAGGCATTAGAGGCAGGGTCCATGGTGGGGAATGCGTCAGGCTCCTCAGGAGTGGGTACCAGTGTTGCCTTGGCCAGTCTGGAGCAATGAGGATCACCTTTGGTCTGTCTGCTCTTGTCTTCAATAGGACTTTGGGCAGCAGAGGAAGAGGTGGGAAGGCATACACTGTCATTGATGTCCAACTGAAAGAGCATCCACTCTCCAGGCCTTTGGATGGAAGATCCTTTAGCAGAATTTTGTCAATTGATGATTTTTGTGGGAGGCAAAGAGATCTATGTCTGGCCTTCCCCATTCTTGGATTATTTCTGTAAAAACTTTTGGATGCAACTTCCATTCGTGTGATCTGTCATATTCCTGCTTAGGCTGTCTGCCAGCGTGTTTTCCTTGCCTGGCAAGTACTGTGCTTGTAGTTCCATTTGTAAGTCCATGGCCATGTTCCAAAGTGACATGGCCAGTCTGCATAGGGGATAAGAATGTGTTCCTCCCTGCTTGTTTATGTACCACATAACTGTGGTGTTGTCTGTTCTTATCAATAGCCGACCTGGTTGTAGAAGGTCCTTGAAAGCTGTAATAGCATTTATCACTGCTAGCATTTCTTTTTGATTGATGTGAAGGTGCTTTTCTGTTTGGGTCCATTTGCCCTGAATGCACCGGTCTGTCATGTGCGCCCCCCCCAGGCGTAGTCCGAGGCATCTGTTGTGATGACTTGATTTGCTTGAGGCTTGCTGAATGGAAGACCTGTGTTTGTTTGGCATGCTTGAGCCCAACACAGAAATTCCTTTTGAAGACATGGAATTAGTGGTATTATTGTTTCCAAACTGTGGCTGTGTTGAGACCATATGTTTTTTAGGTACCATTGTAGTTTTCTCATATGCTGCTCTGCACATGGGATTAGTAAGATGCAAGATGCCATGAATCCCAAAGCCTGCAGGATTTTCCTTGCAGTCAGCCTGGTGCAGTTTCCCAGTGTTCTGAAATATTGAATTAGTTGCCCCTGCTTTTCTGGTGTGAGGTAGGCCATCTGGGTGTTTGTGTCCAAATTGGCACCCAGGAAAATTATCTTCCGAGAGGGTATTAATCTTGATTTCTCTTTGTTGACTGCGTATCCTAGAGATTTTAATAACATTATTACATAAGCCAGATGTTTCAGAAGAATGTGCTTGCTGTCCGCTTGGATCAAGCAGTCGTCCAAATAAGGGCATATTTGTATCCCTTGAAGTCTGCAGTAGGCAATTACTGATGCCAGGCATTTTGTGAATACTCTGGGCGCAGTAGATAAACCAAAGGGCAATGCAGAGAATTGATAATGGGTTGAACCTGCAAGAAATCTGAGGTATCTTCTGCAATTTTGTCTGATTGGGACATGCAGGTATGCCTCCTTGAGGTCCAATGTTACCAGCCAAGACTCCTTTCCCAGCATGGGAAGAAGTTGCTGTAGAGTGAGCATCCTGAATTTTGGTACGAGTAGAAATGTGTTTAGGATGGAAAGATCCAAAATAGGTCTCCAATCTTTTCCCTTCCTTGGCACCAGAAATAGCCTGGAATAAAAACCTTGACCTTGTTCGTGTGTAGGTACCTCTTGAATAGCTTTCATGTTTATAAGATCTGAAATTTGCTTTTGTGCCTCTGCCCTTTGATTGTGTGTCAGGTTTGGCATGCCTTTCATTTTTGAAAGGGTATGAAAATGGAATTTGTAGCCTCGGTTTATAATGTTCAGGATCCATTTGTCCTTTGTGACAATATGCCAATTTTTTGAGAATAGTGCCAGCTTTCCTCCCAAGGGGGCTGCCATTTGAGACCTGGTTGGCATGCAAAGGGGAAAGTCATTGGCTTTGCTTTCTGAAAGATTGCGAGTTGTCCTCACCACCTCTTTGTGTAGGAGCTTGCCATTGTCTGCCTCTCTATGAGCCTTGTGTTTGTCCCCTGCCCCTCGGGCGCCTGTATCTGACTCTTTGGGGTCTGTCTGTGGCAGGAAAGGACCAATTTTTGGAAGGCCAATTTCTACTAAAACACGTGGGGGTTGAACCTGCAGAAATTCTCACACAGTTTGCATTGATTTAGCCTTTTCCTCCATTTTCCGTAATACTTCCTCAGCATTTGCCCCAAATAGTACATCCTTTTGAAGAGGGGCGTCTAGTAATTTAGCTTTGACATGATCAGGCAAGGCTTGTTCCTTGAGCCAGGCATGCCTACATATGACTGAGCCTGTAACAGCAGCTCTACATGAGGCCCCTAGAGCATCAAACCCACATTGTAAGGTATGTTTACCCACTTGTTCTGCACTATGCATCAAATCCTGCAACTCCTTCATGTCTGGTTGCTCAGGTTGTGACATTTTACTTTTCAATTGAGATAACAGAAACTGTTGGTATTTTAGCATATGAAACTGACAGTTTAAGGCCCTCATGGATAAGGCAGCCGAGGTATATACCTTTTCCCCCCACCTTTCTAAGGATCTGGAATCTCTCTCTCGGAAGGCAATGGGTTTTTGGCAATGGAGGCCTTAACTCCCTTGGGCCCCTGTGAGATGGTTTCTAGGTCAGCAGTATGGCTTTTGTATAGAAATTGGTGCGAGTCAGGAACCCTGTAGTACCTGTCAGGCTTAACTGGAGCTGGAGGAAGAGAGTCCGGGTTAAGGCAGGCCTCCGAATAAACATAATCTAGGATGTCCAGGACAGGAGGTATAGCCAGAGGCCTGTGCTGGGGTAACAAAAGAAATTCCCTGAGCCTTTTCTTGGAATCTGAATAATCCTGGCCTTCCCAGTGGAAGTGTTCCCTTAAGGTATGCAGAGTTTCACCAAATGAGTAATCCTCAGGGGGGGATACAGAAGGAATAGATTCCTCTGCATCAGAGAGTCTTCAAAAGGGGAGTAAGACTGTTCCTGATAATCAGAGTGCTCTGAAATAATGGAGCCCTGATCAGAGGAGGGGGAATCTTCCTCCACTCTGGGTCTTTTGTCCGGAGGTGGGCTGAGAACCTCTGATTAGAGTAATTAAATCCTCAACCATTTTAAGCATCTGTTTCTTAGGCATGGGGCCTGGAGATGGGCCCTGTGTAGCTGGTCTCTAAGGGTGCATGGTAGCTTTAGACTTGGTGAAAGCCTTGATGGAGAAAGAAGAGGAAGGTCTGAAGACACCTTGAGTGGAGGTGGACCTGTCCACATTCTGTGTTTCAACACCAAGCGTGGCTTCGGTATCTGTAGTCAGGGTGTGGGCCGAGGAACCTGCGACCTCGGGTACAGGAGACACCGCCAAAGATGTCGTCGATAATCAGGGGCTGCGTAGGCGCCTCGCTGAGAACCGGACCACGTGTAGTCTGCTTTGGCGTGGTGTCGGTAGAGGCCACGGACCTCGAGTGTTGGTCCTTGTCTTTGCGTTTTTTAGACCAAACCGGAGTTGGAGTATCCGACGACATAGCATAGTTAAATGCTTTCCCAAAATAGTGCTGGGCGAACTCCGCCCGACGCTTAGTGCGTTTGTTGAATGTAGCACAAAAGCGACAGACCGAGACGTCTGGTCTGGGCCTAAACAAGGTATACAGAGGGAATGGAAATCCTTATGCGGTATTTGCTTCCCACAAGAAATACAATTAACTTTGTCTGACATCGGTCTGAGGCAAGAAAAAGTTTCCCCAACGGGGTACTTAGCTTTTAAGAAGACTTCGGTTCCACATTTTTCGTAATCTCAGGAGCTGGCCGACTGGCACTTGCGAACTGCTTCTGCTTCGGGCACCGCGTGGCAAAAAAGACTGAAGAAAATGGCATTGGCTGGTTCTTTTATACCCCTGTCGCACTGACGTCAGGGAAGAAGCGACGACAACCGACGCCGGACATAGACTTTGGAATTCGGCCGACCGAGGACCAGCCTGACTGCAGGAGAACCCATCTGTTATGACTGCAGCTGTATGCACGATGAACATCATAGATATTTCCTGCAAGATTCCCTTATGGGGAAGTGCAGATAAGCTTCTTTTAAGTCTAGGGTGACTAGACAGGCATCCTTGGCTAACACAGGAAGAAGCTGTTGCAGTGTAAGCATTTTTAATTTTGGGACCATCAGGAAGGTGTTGAGAATTGACAGATCCAGGATAGAGCGCCAAGAGTTCTCTTTTCTGGGCACCAGTAACAGTCTGGAGTAGAAACCCTCTCCCATTTGCTCTACTGGAACAGGTTTTTAGCCCTGATACTGAGAAGAGAAAGTACTTGCTTTTGAGCCTTCCCACTGGTTTGGAGGAAGGTCTGGCAACCCGCTTGGGGCTGGCAGCGAGTGGAAGTAGAATCTGTATCCCTGGGATACAATGTTTAGGACCCATCGGTCCTGGGTGATGGCCATCCAGTTTTTTTGCATGCAGGGCGAGTTTTCCTCCTAGGGGTGCAAGTACTTTGGCATGGCTGGGAAGGGATGATAGAGAAGTCATTGTGAACTTTTTCCATAAGGGGGTGGCTTACCACTTCCTGTTTTTGAGGTGGGATCACACCATTGTTTAAATCTCTGCATACCTTGAGACCGTAGTCTTGGTGGCCTGTTGCCCCTGGGTTTGTACTGAAGGCCTGGGAGGGACTGGAAAGAACCAGTTTTTTTGAAGGCCAGTTCCTACTGAATCTAGGTGGATGCACCTGTAAAAACCTAACAGTTTGCATAGATTTAGCTTTTTCCTCTATCTTTTTAAGAACTGCTTTTGTGCCAAACAAACGTTCCTGGTTTAATGGAGCATCTAGTAATTTTGCTTTGACATAGTCTGGCAAGATCTGTTCCTTCAGCCAAGCATGCCTGCTCAGTACAGACCCAGTGACAGCAGCCTTGCAAGATGCTTCCAAGGTATCAAAACCACACTGCAAAGTACGTTTACTAACTTGGTTTGCAGAATGCATCAACTCTTGTAAATCTTTATTTTCTGTACAGTCTGCAAGCAACAACTTTTTTTTGTTACTTAGTTCCTTAACATGCTGCTGGTACTTCAACATGTGAAACCGGCAATTCAAAGCCTTGATGGAGTTGCAGAGGTATAAACCTTCTTACCCCATCTGTCTAAAGCTCTAGAATCCCTGTCCAAAGGGGTACGTTTTTTTTGCTGTAGTAGCCTTTATGCCTTTAGGTCCCTGTGAAACTGTCTCTGGATCCGCAGTAGGATTCTTAAAGAGAACTTTATGAGAGTCAGGTACTCTGTAGTACCTGTCTGGCTTTCTAGGAGTTGGTAGTAAAGTATCAGGAGTAAGACTGGATTCCATGAAGACTACAATAGGGGGTATAAGTCTAAAAATTATTCTCTTTTTGGACTGAGGGTAATCCTGGCATTCCCAGCAGAAATGCTCTCTTAAGGTATGAAAGATTTCACCAACAGAAAAGTCCCCTGGAGGGGAGACAGAGGGAATGGAATCCTCTGCATCTGAATCTTCATAGGTAGATAAGGGTACGTCCTGGCAATCAGAGGGATCAGAGTCATCGATCTCATGGTCAGTAGAATCAGAAGGAAAATCAATTCCTTGTCTTTTAGAGGGGGAAGGCTGGCTTCTCCTAATTAAAGTTACGGTCTTCAGCCATTCTAAGCATTTGTTCCTGTGGTATGGGAGCTTGAGTATGCGCTTTGGTCATTGGTTTTCTAGGCGTAGTGCAAACTCTGGGCCTGAGAAACTCTGTAGTTTTAGTCAAAAAAGAAGTTGTCAGTTTAATACGAACATCGGAAGGCTGGAATACACCCTCAGAAGCCAGTGCCTGCACAGCAGCTCCGGATCCATCCAAGGTAGAGACATCAGCAGGCTCCAAAGTCGAAGAAGCATCTCGCGGCATACCGGACTCCAAATGGGTCTCAGCAGAGGTCTGCGAATATGCAGAAGCGGGTATCAGGGTCTGCAAAGGTGCCTCACTGATTACCGGCGGACTGGCGACTAGCTTAACGGAAGAGTCGTTGGCAGTTTTGGACCTATGCGGTCTCAGTCTTTAGCCTTACGTTTTTTTTCCGGAAGATCGGTAGTCGGATGGCTTATCGAACATTTCGCAATACGGAGAACAAGAGCAAAAGGATTTAGCGACAAAGATAGCCAGATGATGAATAGTTCGGGCGTTAAACAAGGCACAAAACGGACAGTGAGGAACTTCGTGGTCTGAGCCTAGATAGGCGATGCAGTAAGAATGATAATCTTAGTGAGGTATTTTCTTTCCACAGGCAAGACAATTGTTAATTTTTTTCTGACATCTGTTCGAGCAAGAAAAAAGGATCCCAGACTGGGTACATAGCTTTAGAAGACTTAAGGTTTGAAACTCGAAAAATGAAAATTTCAGGTAGCGGCCGACCAGCACTTGCGAACTGCTTCGGGCTCCCACGCAGCAAGAAAAGCTGCTATAATGGCGGTTGCATGTTTTATACCCCTGACGACCTGACGTCATGAAAGAGACGACAGCATCCGACGCAGAAATCCCAAGACACTGGTATTCGGGCCGACTGAGGGCTACTTGCAGGCAGATCACCCATGTTAGATGACTGCAACAGTTAAACATGAAGAACATCCATCTAGCACTAAATACAGCTAAAACTAAACGAATGATATTTCACCCCTCAAAAATTAGCACCCTTGATAAAAACTATCACCAGCCAAAATAACACTCGAAACAGTGTTCACTGCTAAACTCTTAGGAATTCTCATTGGGATGAGCAACTAAAGTGTGATAGCCATCTTAATGCAAATATCAAAAAAAATTTAAATAAATCACACCTAGAAGCTTGGCTTGCTCCATCACCATAACCGTTTAATTTCTCCCTCCACCAGACTCTCACTTGCTAACCCATACCTAATCCCTTCTTTCTTGTATGGTGCCTCCATCCTTACTAATCTGCAATCCTCCCTCAAATCAAAACTCTCATCCCGTTACTATAAAATTTCAAAATTTGCTACTGGCCACACATCCAATACCAATCACTGTATCTCCCTACGCCAAGTGAACTGGCTTGAACTGCCCAATTATCTTACTTATGTTCAACTCAGATATCCAAGCACAAAAACTTATTTTCAGCCCCTCCCTTGCCTCTACCTTCCAAATGCACCTTCCTAAAAGATGCCTATGTTCTAACTTTCAAAATGTACTCAAACTACATAAACCTGCCCGCCCTCCAGGCAAACGTCTTCTCCTTCTGTCTAGCAAGCCAGTGGAATTCTCTCCCACCCCTTCTCCGTACCAGAGTCCATCTTTATAACTTGACTTCACTCGCACCTAATCTCACAATGGGAATGCTCTTGCTCCTAATCTCACAATGGGAATGCTCTTGCTCCTAATCTCACAATGGGAATGCTCTTGCTCCTATCCAACATAATATCCATTACTACTATTCCTCTCTACCTTTTTACAGCCTCCTTGACCTAACGTTTTCTGACAGAACTAGTTATCTTTATACTATCAACTTGATTGCAAAGAGAATGTTGTAGGTACTTTCAACATCTAATCACTAGGTAATTGTATTTTTTGTCTAGGGCTTATCGAGTGTTTTGTATACGTAACAGCTATGTTTATAATGCTGTACTTGATTGTCTAGGGCTTATCGAGTGTTTTGTATACGTAACAGCTATGTTTATAATGCTGTACTTGATTGTCTAGGGCTTATCGAGTGTTTTGTATACGTAACAGCTATGTTTATAATGCTGTACTTCATTGTCTTGGGCTTATGCAGTCTTTTCTATACGTATCAGCTTTGTTTTTAATGCTGTACTTCATTGTCTAGGGCTTATCGAGTGTTTTGTATCACGTAACAGCTATGTTTATAATGCTGTACTTGATTGTCTAGGGCTTATCGAGTGTTTTGTATACGTAACAGCTATGTTTATAATGCTGTACTTGATTGTCTAGGGCTTATCGAGTGGTTTGTATACGTAACAGCTATGTTTATAATGCTGTACTTGATTGTCTAGGGCTTATCGAGTGTTTTGTATACGTAACAGCTATGTTTATAATGCTGTACTTGATTGTCTAGGGCTTATCGAGTGTTTTGTATACGTAACAGCTATGTTTATAATGCTGTACTTGATTGTCTAGGGCTTATCGAGTGTTTTGTATACGTAACAGCTATGTTTATAATGCTGTACTTGATTGTCTAGGGCTTATCGAGTGTTTTGTATACGTAACAGCTATGTTTATAATGCTGTACTTGATTGTCTAGGGCTTATCGAGTGTTTTGTATACTTGACAGCTATGTTTATAATGCTGTACTTGATTGTCTAGGGCTTATCGAGTGTTTTGTATACGTAACAGCTATGTTTATAATGCTGTACTTGATTGTCTAGGGCTTATCGAGTGGTTTGTATACGTAACAGCTATGTTTATAATGCTGTACTTGATTGTCTAGGGCTTATCGAGTGGTTTGTATACGTAACAGCTATGTTTATAATGCTGTACTTGATTGTCTAGGGCTTATCGAGTGTTTTGTATACGTAACAGCTATGTTTATAATGCTGTACTTGATTGTCTAGGGCTTATCGAGTGGTTTGTATACGTAACAGCTATGTTTATAATGCTGTACTTGATTGTCTAGGGCTTATCGAGTGTTTTGTATACGTAACAGCTATGTTTATAATGCTGTACTTGATTACTTTGCATTAATGAAGCTTTTCTCCCCAGGACTCCACTGAAAATGGGCTCCTCGTGGCCCAATGGACCATCCTGGCATACAAACCGCAATCAAATAAATAAATGAAAATTCTGGAGAGGATAACTGAATGAAAATGCATAGTAGTAGAAAGTTTGCATTCAGATCGGGATATAATGCAACCAACCCAGTGTTTGCAGTGACACAGAAAGTCCAACTGGGCATTCCTAGACTTGGAGAAAGGATATAACAAGATCCCAATACCGCTAATCTGGGGTAGAAGTCGCAAAAACATTAGTAGAATTAGTGTAGGCTGTGTACAAGGACCCAATGACTCAAGTACAAACGTGTTCAGTCACACACAGGAGTTCCCAGTGGGAGCAGGTGTACATCAGGGTTCGGTTCTGAGCCCACTGCTGTTTATACTGATGAACAGTATTAGCAAACAAAGAGGGGAGAAATCAACATAGTTGCTGTGGCATTACATGCAGACTGAGCAAGAGCTTCAGTAAAGGATAGGAAAATTAAATGCAAAACTGAAGGTACATGGGAAAAAAGGAGTACAGATAAGACCATTATAACGGCAATAAATGGATGAAAATATCAGAAGAAGCTAAGAAAAGTGGAACAGGTCAACAGCTTTGCGTATCTGGGAGAGGTGGTGGTTGTGAAGGGAAGTCTGAATGAGGAGGACAAAGCTAGAATCAGAGTGGCTGCAGTGTCAGGGGTAATGTAGGACTAAAAAGTAAGGTGTACAGAGCAGTACAGAACCAGTACTACTGTATGGCACAGAAAACTGGACAGTAAAGTCAGAGCAGTTGAAGAAGCTTGAGGGGATGGAAATGAAGAGTCTGAGATGGGTGGTAGGATGCACACTGTGGGACAGGTGAAGAAATGAGGGCACAGCAGAAGACAAATTAGCTCCAACTGCAAAGAAAGTCCAAGAAAACAGAATACGCAGGTTTGAGCATATGTACAGAAAAGCAGAAGACAATCTGGTGAAGAAAATTTGGGACAGAAAGGCAGCAAGAGGAATATTGGGTATATCCAGCAAAGTAATGGACTGTTTAAGAAAAACTGCAACAGTCAGGCATGACTGTAAAAGGTTTGAGTGGCATTGAATGAGACTGACGGGTGATAAGACACCTCAACTCCATTTTGGGGGATGACAATGATAAGAGCCTGAAATGCACACAAGCTGAATACAAAACATGGATACAAACAACCTATTAAGACCTGATGGCTGTTAATGCTTGCTATCAGCCTTCAAAGTGAAGTCATTAGACTTTATGGCATTTCAAAAACTCCGTACACCTCAGGTGCGTGCACACACGCACACAGACATTCACACCATGTCCAACACTACTGCCATTTTTTAATCCCCAAGCTTCAGTCTGAATTTATCTGTCTTGCTGCAGAAAGACTTGGCATTTTTCTTTCCAAACTGAAAGTATACTAGGCTTGCGTATTGCCTGCCTAGTATAATTTACACAGTTCAGTGGCAGAGCACAGCAAAGTGTTGGATGGAGCAAACCAATTAAAAGTATGTAAAGGACCATTCCCACAGTAGCTGCCCCCCCCCCCCCAAAAAAAAAAAAAAAAAAGACACTCCTGACCTTTCAAACATCCCAGGCTTAAGAAGCCGGTGTGAGTTAGCTTCTACTCTCATCACAGGCTACCTGTTGCAGACCTGGTCTCCTATGAAAACCCTGCACGGAGTCAGAGCTCTCGTGAAAACAGCTTTGTTGTCTTCTCCCCATTCGATTGGATCTCTGGTGGCCTTACCCAGACTATTATCGGTGCTGACAGCAGCTCCAACACTTGTGCAATGGCCATGTTTAGAAGAAGTATATTTTACAAAGAACTTCAATCCCCCATTAGATTCCTCATGATAAAGTTATAGTCCTGATTTTTGAAAAATCATTTTTTAAGTGTGTAATTTTGTTCCACTTTTCCATTTTTTTGTATGACCACAGCCACAAAATGGTATGGAAAATATGGAGCATTTACATACAACTGGAAAGCATTATGGGCAAGCAAAGCGACTAACCACTTCAGAGGAGCAGTTTCTTGCATTGTGGTTGCACGACTACATGATCATATGATCATGTGTTAATGCTCAATGTAAGATGTTCCATTTGCAAGTAGTACTACACAACTTTGATTTCTAGGAAGAAAGACAACCACCGATGCATTTAACCTGGAGATGCAGTATTCTACACATTACTTTGTATAGTGAGGCATTGTAGGTTCAGTTTTCATGTCACGGTAGGAATTTTCAGCTCTGATATTCAGGCAGCCATCCTTACAAAGGAAGGTAAATGCAAAAAAATAAGAAGTTATGTACTCACCATAACGTTCCATGCGAGTTGCTCATCTCACCTTCATTCTTGAGTGATTGGTTCAGAGCTGATCCCTCGGCTGCAGTACAGCCACATGCAAAGCTCAGGGTCTTCCAGTAGCTCGAGGCAAAGCCCTTATCCCTTGATGCACTGTGAATTACCTCAGATCTTGTTTGCTGCATATACTAGAACCATATGTAATAGCTATTCCCCTACAGAAGGGAAGAAGAATTTGAGTAACCAGGATGAAGCCAACATCTAGGTCAACTATCAGCCAGGAGGGGGGGGTAGGAGAAAGGGACGAAAGAATGAAGGAGAGATGAACAACTCACATGGAACGTTATGGTGAGTACATAACTTCTTAATGTGAAGTTGTTCAATCTCGCCATTCATTCTTGACTGATGGGTAGCATCCCAAGCACCATCAATCTCGGGTGGCTCACGGGAGTACATTTTTCAGGACCGTGGACCCAAAGGAGGCCCCGTCCCTGGAGGCCTCATCAACTTTGTAATGAGTGATAAAGATATGAGGTTTTGACCAAGTGGCTGCTGCACAAATGTTATCGAGGGGAAGTTTGGCTGAAAACACAGAGGATGTAGAAACTGCTCTGGTTGAGTGAGCTTTAATCTTGTGTTGCAATGGCATATTAGCAGCCAAATAGACAAAGGTGATACAATCAGATAACCATTTAGACAGTTGTTTTAGCCACTGGTCTACCTTTCCTGGATTCAGAGAATGAAACAAAAAGCTGGTTTGATTTCCTGAAATCTTGTTCTACCCAAATAAAATCTGAGGTGTCTGAACATCACGTTGGTGCAGCATATACTCTAATTTGTTGGAATGATTAGGGAAGAAAACTGGTAACTCAATAACTTGGTTAATATTGGTTTCTGAACAAACTTTGGAAATTATACTCTATCAGCATGAAAAATCAAATAAGTTGGGTTGATAGATGAAGCCTGAAGCTCTGACACTCTGCGGGCAGAAGTAATGGCGACCAGAAAAATGGTTTTCCACGAAAAATACTTGAGGTCACGAGATGATGCTGGTTCAAACGGAGAGAGAATTATACGTGAAAGCATAAAATTTAGAATCCATGGAGAATAGGGAGTTTTCACAAGTGGTCTCATATGAAATGTCCCCTTGAGAAAAGCTTTGGATAACTTGTGGGACATATTTAAACAGTCAACCCCAAGATGAAAGTTAGAAATAGCAGCCAACTGAACCTGAACTGTTGCTGCTGCCGCTCTCCTTTGTTAAAGATCAGTCAAAAATTCTAGTATGGGATGTCATGGAGGCTTGGTAAAGATCAATATTTTGAGAGGCCCATATGGAAAATCTCTTCCACTTACTAAGATATAATTTTCTAGTGGGGGGCTTATGATAAGACAAGGATCCATTTTGCCTCATTGGAAAAGTTATGAAGCCTGACTATGAGGGGAACCGGAGCAGCCAAGCTGTCAAGCTTCAATGACTGCAGAGAGGTATGAAGGTCCCCCGACAGGTGTGTCAGGTCTGGAACTGGGTCCAGAATCCAGGGATCCTCCAAGAGATGAGGGTGAAGGAATGGAAACCAAATCTGCCGAGGCCAATGGGGGGCTATAAGAATGATGGTCCTTCCCAGGGATTTTGCTTTCTGTAGAACCTCGGGTATCAATGGTATTGGTGAAAATGCATAGAGGAGACCCGGGGGCCACTTGTGTAGGAGTGCGTCCCTCAGGGCTTCTGCTGGAGGGGGAAATCAGGGCAAAGTAACTTCTGCATTTTGTGTTGATGTGACTGGCAAAAAGGTTGCAGCAAGGCTGGCCCCATCTGGAGGGACCACTTGTGTGGCAACAAGATTGCCCTGCTTAGTTTGTCTGCTATCACGTTGGATCTCCCCGGGATGTGCATTGCCAACGGAAAGCGCTGGGAGGAAACAGCCCACTGCCAAACTGTTGAGGGCTTCTCAGCAAAGGGGGAAGATCTGGTTCCCCCTTGTTTGTTCAGATACCAGATTACTCACATAGTGTCTGTCTGAATCGCAGTCATTCCTAGAGGAAGAGAGTACTGCAAGTACTGCAATGCCAGAAGTACTACTCATCTCCAGGATATTGATATGCAAATTTGACTCCTGATCAGTCCCATGTGCCTTGGGCAGTCTTTCCCTGAAAATGCCCCCCCCCCCCCCCCAATCAGGAAAGCATCCGTGGTCACAATGGCTACTGGGGGGAGTAGAACGAAGGGACGTCCTATGGTGACATGAAGAGACGTCAACCACCACTGGAGGTCTTTCTTGCAAGAGCTTGCAATCAATATTGTGTGGTCCATGGGTAGTTCCTGGTAAGACCATTGAGTGAACAACAGCCATTGAAGGATCCGCATATGCATTCTTGCTAATGGTATGGCTAGGATTGCTGCTGCCATCATACCAAATACTTTCAGAACTTCTGAAGTTGGTGCTCTGTCTTTCGATACCAATGTGCTGACATGCTGACGAAGAAGAAAGACTCTTTCCTTTGGCAGCCTTAGAGTGGTGGTTGAGGTGTCTAGCTCTGCCCCGATAAAAACGATATGCTGCGATGGCGACAAGGCAGACTTTTCTGAGTTGACTGTAATGCCTAGAAGATTGCAAAATGACGGTGTACACTCCCTTGCCTGAATCAGTGGATGCCTGGTGGTGGTGGTGGTAAGGAGCCAATAGTCTAGGTACGGAAACACCTGGAATCCTAGACGCCTCAGGTGAGCAGTGACCACTGCCATGTATTTGGTGAACACTCTGGGGGGCTGTAGTGTGACCAAAGGGCAGGGCACGAAACTGATAATGACTGGCTCCCAGTCGGAAACGCAGGCGATCTCTGGATGGCCTGGCTATCTTTATGTGGTAGTATGCATCCTTGAGATCTAAAATAAAGCACATCCAATTGTCTTTCCCTAAGAAGGGAAGTATAGACTGAAGCATGACCAACCGGAACTTCTCTTTCTTTACATATTGGTCGAGTCAGCTGAGGTCCAAAATGGGTCTCCAGACCCCCGTTTTCTTTGGAACCAAAAAGAATCTTGAATAAGTTCCGGATACCGTTTGGTCTGCTGGGACTGGCTGGACACTTTTCTAGCAACTTTTGGACCTCTAAAGTTGCCTGTCCTGCAACTGGGTGGAACGTCCGTGATTCTCCTTATAGTCGGAGATGGTGTGGCGAATGGTATGAAGTACCCTCTGGAAATGATACTTTGTACCAAGCTGTCTTTTGTTATTTTTAGCCAGGAATCCGGGTACAAAGATAAGCAACCCCGGACTGCCTCTAGAGCAGGACAGTCGGGCCTCCTTTCAGGAGCGCTGGTAGGGTTGCCAGAAAAGTGATCTTTGTCATCCTGGTGTTGTGGACTCACTCTGCCGCGAGGGCAGCGTCTTCCATTACCCCCTCCTCTGCCCCTGGAGAGGGGTTTATCACATGTGACCCGACAGGCTCCTTGGGCTTTCCAGAACCACATTTTTCCTCCCCTTTGACCTTTGGGATAAGGTCAGGTAGGGGTGGAAAAACGGACTCCGACGGCAGGCAGAGTCTTTCCCTCCCATTCACACCTGGTCAAGTTTTCCTTCACTTTAGGCACAAAAAGGGATGAGCCATCAAAGGGAGTGTTCACGAAGGATGACTTGAAGGGCTCCGCGAAGGAACACAAGCGCATCCAGGAAGATCTTCCAAGAGCGATTCCTACTGGTTCCATCAGCTGTATATAAGAGATGCATGGATGATTTGACAACACAATTTAGGGTAGAAAGCTGGGCAGCAACTTCATCAGAGGCTCCTGCAGCTACTGTACCCTGAAGAGCATCTCCCAACTCCTTAAGGAGATCTCTTTGCAACCTAGTAAAATGGGTTAAGTAGTTCAGTGAATGGCCAGAATGCAGCAAATCAGACAGTCTACAGACATTTCATCAAAGAAATCAGAAAGAAGATGTACAGAGGGTCCTGTCTGAAGGGCCTAAGGATACACTTGTTGCCTTTGTTAAAGGACGGGGCATCCTCAAGAAAATACTGGTTTAATTCCAACACAAACACCTGTCTTTTGGGGAGGTCTTTGGAAGCATATTTCTTCTAGACTAAACCGCGTGGCACTGAAATTTACATCTCAAGCCACGGGCATTCAAGTAGGGTAAACTGCTTTTAAAATTGGCCGTTAAGCCATTACTGCTAATCAGCATTATAGCTTTACAAACTTACATGTCGCTACACTATTGTGCATCTTACTACCTGTGAGGTCCGTCGGCTGCAGAACTGCCTGAAAGGGCCTCGGTGCCTAAAGAACAGCCAATAGCACTTGGAGATCGATCACCTCAAAGTTTACATTTTCCTTCCTCTGTGGTGGAGGAAAAAACTTCCTGAAGTTGTAAGTGCTTGAAGGGAACTTCCAAAAGATAATGAAACTTAGCAAGTCTTATTTACCAAACCACTGACAGTGTAAACAGCCAGTCATTCCATTCAGCTGACAAAGACTACCTCAGCATATGGAATACAGCTCAGAGTTCTATTTCATTAAGAAGCAGCAGTGTCCATTCGCCAGAACAGCAGCAATACATCTGAAAATAAACCATTATGATGGAATATAAAGTAATCAAATCAAAAAGCAAAGCAAAAGTATTCCATGGGTCTCTTGGGCATAGAATCAGACAGCACAAAAGCAGTGCACGAAACCATTCTAAACTTTATAACTGCAACCACAAGCTCGTCAGCTACATTAGTAATACCTAGTTCTGCTTCAGACTTCTGTCTAATAGTGCATGTCCCACTTTGTCATGGGAACTACAGCGGTTCTTGTCAAATTAGCTTCATCACCTCTCCTCACACACCCCATCTCCCTCCTCACTTACAACCCCCCAATCTATACTGTTCTCAATCCTGATCAAAAGGCTGCCGTTTTAAAAACTACACACCCTCCTTGGGTCTGCTTGCAAGTGTCAAATACTAGATTTGTCTCTCCACAAGCTATACATCCCAAACTCCTTGTTGTTAGTTACCTGGCAATAAACCTACTCATCCTTTCAACTACTTACTACATGTGTCCCTCAAGGCTCTGTCCTGGGTCCTCTCCTAGTTAATATATTTATTAATGACCTCCACACACAACACTAGTTTAGTTCAGTATGCAGATAATATTAATTAATATGTGCAGCCTCAACAGTAAATAAGCTCCAAGACATTACCCAAAAATCTTTCTCTTCTGTAGAATCCTGGCTCAAAGAATCAAACCTCCAAGACAATCCCAAGAAAACTAAGTTATTGCTTTTTACCTCAAAAAGTTGCCAAAAATCAAAAGAAATTATTTTACCATAAGTCAGCAAATGCTAGTCATTGAAACTAACTCACAATCAACTTCTAGGGATTATAACGGACAATTCCAAATAAGACCAGCATACACTGCACACCACTAAATCTACTTGTGACATTGTGAGATATTGCTGGTTGTACCAGCAGAACACAGTGCATATGTGGCATAAGCCAGCATGACTGGCTGAAGGTTTAGGTTCATAGGTGTTTACTAGGCTAACTACTACAAGGGCCTTTTTAAGCCTAGCCATGCATCCCATATCTCTGAGAAGATCAAATACCCTCGATAAGTGTAACCAGGGGCTTGGCAGATGAAAAATTTACAGGTTGTCTGTGTCCATTAGAGATATAGGTGCCAAAACAGGGATAAATTTCCAGTTTCTCATCCAATTGTCCAAGCTGCACTTTAACTGGGTTAGGGAGGAACTCTGCTTTATATGGATGGGGAGCCTGTCCCAGAGACAGGAATATTTCTGGGATACATACCAGTCTCTCCAGCAGGTCCTATTTATATCACAGGCAAGGTTTAAGCCTTCAGAATGGGTAATTCTGGTGCCGTTTGTTTTGTGGATATGCAATAGGTCCATCAGAGTGGGGTCTGACAATGCCTATATGTCAGGCATAGATCACCCCCTCAAAAGCCTGTAGAAGACAGAATACAGGGATAGAGCTTCGAGGCGGTCTGCATAGGGCATTTTACTTAAGCCCTGTATTCTTTTAGTGAGGAACCTCTGTGGACATTCCAATTGTTGGATATGCCTGGTTAGGTACATACCAAAGGGTGCACTGTACTCAAATGATAGGGCTGATGAACGCTGAATAATGAACACAATGGAACAATGACTTCCTTGGTTTTAGATGCCATGCCTTTGTTTACAAGTTGTGAAACACACAATTAATTCCTCCATATTGTAAACACGTGATGGTCAAAGGCTAGATTACTATCTACGTGTGTCCCCAAGTCCCTGACTACTGAGTCACCTCGAAGGGGTGTCAGGGACTTGGGGACACAAGTTGACAGACTTGGGTTTTATAAATCTTATGCCATAAATGCTGCAACAGAAACTTAAGAGTTCTGAAATGTGTACTGTGCCAGAATCAGGTGACTACAGGTGATGTCATTCTATAACCAGCTGAAGGACAAAACTCTGGCAGCTTGTTTTTCTTTGGACACTAATATAAAAGATCTATTTCAGTTATCACAGTTCAGTTGTTGGTTGTATAGTTCAGTTAGTGTGTGTGCAGTATCTCATCTTGTCTTGTGGAAGTGAGCATCTCAGCAGTACATCTTGCCTTGCGGTACTAAGTGATACTAAAGGAGTTAACTAGGGACAGTTTCTCCTTAGTTCATTTAGGAAAGTACAGGGATATTTAGTATCATTTCTTTTTCTGCAACTGTGATGATATATCAAACTGTGTTATTTTTATATTTCTTGTGACTGAAAACTCTGATGTGTATTGTAACTAAATATTAAAGTATTCTCCTGGCTTTAATTTTATTATCTATTAAATATTGTTATACCTTTTCATTGGGGCTGGTCTTTTACAGAACATTTTTAACATCGAGAGTACTTGTGCTTATTTTAGTGACACTGTGGCCACTCCAAAAAGCCGTGCTGCTTCGGTCACACAAGAGCCTTAGAGAATCTGACTGATGGGAGCAGAGTAACACAGCTGGTGAATCTGTGCCAGCTTTTCCCAGGTGCGTGTCTCTCTCATACTTGGAACTGGGACTCAGTGCTCCAAGATGGGTCTCGATTGTGATCTGGAGAGAAAGTTCAGTCCCAGTGGAGCATTTTCCCGGTGTGCTCTTGGGAGAAACTGCTTGATGCAGTGAGCTGCATTTAAAATTACTGTGAAAGTCTATTCCCGTTTTTAGTGACTGCTCTCACTGGTGTCAGTGGAGGATTGGGGCTCCTTGATTAAATGCCCCGGAGTAGACAAGAGTCCATCGCACTACTCAGCAGAAAATTAGGGTCCCTTTATATGATCAATGGATTCCGCACAGAAACTGCAAGGAAAAATCTAGCCACTACCTTCTTATTGCCTACTCTCTTATACGCCACTCCTATCCATGATATTCAAAGAAAGAAACTTGCCTCTTGCTACAGTTAAGTAGCTAAATTTGCCATTAATCTCCCTCACAGGACCCACCATCGTTACAGCTTAAAGCAATTAAACTGGCTTGAACTACACAACTACTCCAGTACAGCACACAAACTCATTCATCATCCAGAAAATTGCCCTGCATTACATAACTTATTACAGACCCTCTGTCCAGCAAAGGAGCTCAATTCTAGTAAATACTTATCAATTACAAATAAGTCAAATAATGTTGCAGGAGACTTGCTCTACTACCATTACACTGCTAAATGCTGGAATAGTATCTCCACAGAAATGAAGCTCTCCAACAAACCAGTAGTTTTAAAGCACTGCTTACACATCTTAACCAATCCTGGTCCTGCACATGCTTATTTCAAGGTTGAGATTAGTATCATACAGTGGGCACATAGATATTCTCCTTAAACAGAATACTCAACCTCTCACCGAGATGAGAAAATAATTGTATACACAATTGCTACCTATACAATCCACCAAGTTCCATGTGGGCTCTCTCTTTAGTAACTTCTACCTCTGTAAAACCTTAGAATGTATAAAATGTGAAAAGTTATGTTCCTACCATAACATGTTGATCTTCATTCATTACTGATGGGCGTCAGTTCAGTCCTTGGCAGTTATACCAAGCTTGCGCCAGCAAAAAAAAAAAAAAAAACTCTCAAGCTAAGCCTTTATCTATAGTGCCCCTCTCCATATTACCTCAGATCAAGTTTGCCCATAAGGAAGGGATAGATTAGAGAGAAAAGCGGAGGCTTTTTCTGAGCAACTTACTTATCCTAGGATAGGACCGTAGCTGAACCTCCAAGAGTCGTTTGGAGGGGGATGGTGGGTGGGTTGTAATGAATGAATGAAGATCAACAACACAGATGCAATGTTATGGTAAGAACATAACTTCTTTATCTGATGTTGTTGATCTTTATTCATTCCTTACTGATGAGACAGAGTCCCTAGCTACCTTGTTTCCTGGGAGACCCTATGGAAGAATATTCCAGAGTACCATTGAACCAAAGGATGCTCTCCCCTGGAGAACATATCCAATTTGTAATGAGTGATAAAGGTAGGAGGAGAGGCCCATGTCACTACTGCACAAATGTCATCCATGGACGCACTTGCATGGAAAGCAACAGATGTTGCTACTGAACTTGTGGAATGCGTTTTGATTTTAGAAGGTAAAGAAACCTTGCTTCGTTGACAAGTAAAGAAATGCAATTTCTCAACCATTTAGACAAAATAACTTTTGAAACTGGTTTTCCCAATTTTGGGCCAGAGTATGATATGAATACTGTCAGACTTTTGTATGGATTTAGATCGGTAAAAATAAAAAAGTTGTCTGTGCACATCAAGCAAACGTAATGTATACTCTCCTTGGGAAATTTGGAAAGAAGACTGGTATATCAATTGTTTGATCAACTGTCAAATCAGAGATAACCTAACGGAGGGATTTAGTCCATAGTGATACTCTGTCCTTATGGAAGATTATGTAGGGATATTTAATAGATAATGTCTGGAACTCAGAAATTCGTCTCGCTGAAGTAATGGCCACTAGGAATAAGGTATTCCAGGATAAAAATTTTAGGTCACAACTGGCAGCAGATTCAAAAGGAGGAGAGAGTCAAGGCTGGTAAAACCAATGTCGAATTCTATGGCTGAATCGGTTGTTTGAAGAGGGGACTAATGTGTAAAACTCCCTTCAGAAAAGTTTTAGAGAGAGAGAGATTACGGACGAGTCTTCAAAACCATTGTGGAGGTTAGACATTGCTACAAAGTGTACTCGAATTGAAGCTGCAGCCAAGGAGAGTAGATAGGTAATCTAAAACCATTGATAGCGATGCAGAAAAGGGATTTAACCCTTTTTCGAGAGACCACATAATGAAACGTCCATTTGCTGAGGTAAAGCTTCCTGTTGGATGGTTTGTGGGAAGCCAGAAGGATGTTGCGAACAAGGACGGACAAGTAGTTCTGCCTGGCAATTACCAGATGTGGAGGAACCAAGCTGTCAGCTTGTGGTTCGATAAATTTGGATATGTCGATCCCTGTGGATGCAACAGTAGTTCCGGAGTTGGATCCAGATTCCAAGGTTGCTGTAGAAGGCGAGGCCAAAGGAAGGGGAACCAAATTTGTTGTGGCCAGTAGGGGGCAATGAAGATCACTCTGCTTTTCAACCAACGGGCCTTCTACTGCTTGGTAGGCATAAAGAAGTCTCATGGGCCAATCGTGTACAAGAGCGTCCCTTGGGGGGATTGGGGCAAAGTAGCTGCCACATTTGTGGTTTGAGGGGGGATGCGACTCCATCACAGTAAGGCTGGCCCCAGCAACTGAAAATTTTATTCGCTATTACAGGATTGAGGTCTATATTATGACATCGAAATTCCGTAACAGCGAATACCAAAAGGCAGACAAGGATTCAACGAAATCCATTTCCATGATTTGCTGAAAACTTGTCAGGCAAACAAATACTTGCCCAGCAATGCTACAAAATTAAATTTTACCTAAACCAAACACACCCATGTTGGGGGGGGGGGTCTTCCTTCCACCCCCCCCCCAACTAAATAAACCAATTCAGAGATCACACTACAGTGGAGAAAAGGACAAAATTGTGTAGTTGGCCAACTACATCTTTGTCCTGTAAGAATTCAGCGAATCGCTGAAATGGATTTCTCTGAATATGTCAGCCTTTTGCTATTCACTGTTGCAGTGTTTCGACAGCATAATACAGAACCCAGGATTGAGGGGACCACTCGTGAAGCAGAAGAATGCTGCTCAACTTGTCTGCAATCACGCTTGAGTGCCCAAGAATGTGCGTCGCTATCAGAAAGCGGTCGGAAGCCACCACCCATTGCCAAATTCTCATGGCCTCTCTACACAACGGGTAGGACTTGGTTCCACCTTGTTTGCTGATGTACCAGACTACTGACATGTCAGACTGGATGGCAATTGTTCCTGAAAGGAAAGCCGATTGAAATGCTTGCAATGCTAGAAGCTCCGCCCTCAGGTTCTAGAACATAGATATGCAGATCGGCCTCTATGGATGACCAAAGTGCCTTGGAAGTATTTCCCTGGTAGTGCCCCCCACCCGATCAGGGAGGCGTCAGTGGTCACTATGGCTTTGGGCTGAGAAGGGGAGAAAGGTCGACTCCCTAGGTTCTCTTCCGGCGTCATCCACCAACGTAAGTCTTGCTTTCAGCAATTTATTATCCTGATCTGAAATGTCATGGGGAGATTCAAAGGGGATCATTGTGTTAGCAAAAGCCGCTGAAGAAGCCTTATGTGCAGGCTTGCCAGTGGGACCATCGTTTAGATGCATGGACCCTAGTAGTTGAAGGACTGCTTGAACTGTCACTTTGACCTGACTGGGTATCACTCTGAGTTGTAATCAAGAGTCTCTGTATCCCGTGAAGAGGGAGGTAGACTAGGCAAGACTGGGTATCGAATTCTGCCCCTGTGAACTAGTCTTTGAGAGGGGGATTGGTTTGCATTTGTCCTCGTTTACTGTTATCCCTACTCCAGTCTTTGAGAAGGGATTGGTTTGCATTTGTCCACGTTTACCATTATTCCCAGTTGTTTCAAGAGACATAGGGCGAAATGGATCGCCTGAGACAAGTAGATGCTTGGTTGGGGCAGTGAGGAGCCAACTGTCTAAATATGGAAACACCCAGAATACTTGCAGTCTCAAAGTAAGCTGCCATGCATTTGGTGAACATGCTGGGGGCTGTGGAGAGACCAAAGGGCAGTACTCTGAACTGGTAGGGATTGGCTCCCAACTGGAAGTGGACAAATCTTCTGGAGCACTTGTCCATTTTATGTGGTAGTACGCATCCTGAAGATCTAGATCACATCCAATCGCCTTTGCCCAGGAAGGGGCGTATAGACTGTACTGTGACCATCCAGAATTTCTCTTGTCGGACAAATTTGTTTAGGATGCAGAGATCCAGAATTGGCTTCCAGTCCCCTTTTTCTTTGGCACTAAAAAGAACCTGGAGTAAAAAACGGATTCTATTTGGTCTGGAGAGACTGTCTGGATAACTTTTTGAAGCAGCTTTTGGATTTCTAGAGCTGCCGATTGCCTGTGACTGGGTGGTACATCGGGAATGCACTTTAAATGCTTTGGGAAAACGTTTAAGGGAATGAGAACCTCTTTAATTATCATCTGCACCCAAGAGTCTGTTATTTTTTTGTCAGGCAAGGTAAGCTTCAGGGCCGCTCTTCAGGAGCACTGGTAGGACTGCCCACAGAAAGAATCTCTGGAAACCCTGATTGCGCAGACCCCCCCCTCTGAAGGGGCGTCTTTCAGTTGAGTTCCCCCCCTCTACCTTGGTGGGGGCGGGGATGGACTCACCACATGTGTCATGGAAAGGACCTTGGGATTTTTTGTACCACATCTTTCCACTCCTCTGATTCCTAGAATAGGATTGTTGGGGTGTGGAAAAACGTACGCCCATGGCAGACAATGCCTTGCCGTCCTTTTCACACCTGGCTAAAGTGTCTTTTACCTTTGGGCTAAAGAGAGACTAGGCCTCTACAGGGACATTAGGGAAGGAAGACTTAAAAGGGTCCGTGAACTCAGACACATCCAGGAGTAACCTCTTGCAAATGCCTGTGCCTGCTGCTCTCGCCGCCCCTTCAGTAGAGTGTGAAATCAACCTCATGGACGATGGCTTCCAAGGCCACAAGCGGTGAGGCAACTTTGTACTGTACCTCATCAGACACTGCTCCTGCTAGGGTTTCTGACAGTTCCATAATTGGGTCTCTCTGAAGCAGACAGAACTGTGCCAGATAATTCAGGGACTGGATGGCAAAGGTTGCTGAAGAACACACCCTGTTCCCCAAGTCTGTCCATCGCCAGCGACTCACCGTTTGGGAGATGGACAGTAGTGCTCTCCCCGGCGAGTTCTTTAGTGGCCCCCACCACAACCATAGCATCTACCAGAAGGTCCTTGGACCAATGAGGGTTACTCTCAGGGGGTGAAAGAAATTTGTCTGGCCTCTGGGTGACAGGTTCAAATGTTATCAGGACCATTCCACATGTGCTGCACAATGAGCTGTACGAGATCAATTGCAGGTGGCGTCACCCAGGAGGGAGAGGGTCGGGCTCGGAATGCCTGCAAGAATACAGACTCCTCGAAGGAAGGGGTGTTGGACTTCCAATCACCCCGCTGCTTCAGGGATTTCCAAGATGTTTGCAAAGGAGATATGGTCAGGGGATGATCGTGGGGGACCCTTCCCCCTCATCGTAGTCCATATCTTCGGTCAAGGATTTCTCTGGGGAATCCACATGCTTCCTCTTGCAAGATCTCTTGTGAGGAACCTCCTTGACAGGAGCATCCAAGGAGGATCCTGCAGAAGGGGAACCATGCTGAAGGATGTCTTGAGGTTCCCAAGCCCGGTGTCCATGAGTAGTGGGTTGTGCCAACTGCGGCTCAGAGGAGGGAAGATGATGGGTATTAGACGCCCAGACCACCAACTGAGAGGCTGCAGAGGCGAGAGCCCTCACCATCACCTGGAATGCAGGCCCCCGAAAGAGGGGTGGGAGCGCAGAACAGAGAAAAGACAACCCCTGGAGCAGGGTCACACCCCACTCCGAAGAACTCGCAGTCAGGAAGGGGAGCCATGGGAGGAGACGGCTCTGGCAAGGCGACAAACAGTGGCAGACGTGCGAAAAGGAGACACTCTGCAGACAGACCAGTCTCAGTCCAGAGGAAGGCCCAGCTCAAGGAGTCTCGAAGGCCAGAGGGTAGGCTTCGGTACCGAAGAAGCTGGAACCGGGGTTGGTGCCAGTGACGAGTGCTCCGAAACCTGTAAAGAGGTCAAAGGAGGAAAATATTGTGGAATCCTTGGAGAAGATGCCTCAGCTCAGAGTGGGAGGGATGGTTTGGATTGAGTTGATATTCCTCTGGCTGCCAAGCGTGGACATCCCCGAAGGTAAAGTGGGGAGCTCTAAGAAAGGGCTATACTGCTGGCCAAAAAATGGATCCACTGAGGGTGAATATCTGGTCTGGGTGGGTGGGTTATTTCACCTTTCGGCACAGAGGTCGAAAGACCAATATGAAGTACAGGGATTAGGGAAGTGACAAATTCCAGGAAGACTATTGTTGGTGCCGAAGTTGTAGTAAAATCGGTGCCGCTGTAGTCATAGGTGCCGAAGAAAACTGCACCAAAGCTGGTAGTTGTCTTGGAACAGAGGCTGGTGCGAAGTTCAGAGATTTAGGCCTCAGAGCTGAAGATGTTGCTAATTTAGGGACTGTGTTTCTGTTCCAATTGCTTATAGTTTCAGAATCATGAGGAGAGGAGGGTAGTGACTTGCTCTTCTTTTTGTGTTCTCTCTTGGGAGGGGGCGAGCCCTCTGACCTAGAGACAGCCTCTGCAAAAGAAGATTTCAACAACCCTTTCAACATTAGTTTAATTTTTCCCTCCACTAGCATATGGGAGCTGAACCCTTTGCAGATCTCACAAGGGGGTTTCACAGAAAGGTGAGCAACCTCTAAATAATAAACAAGAAATATGGTCATCCACAATGGGCATTTTTCTACTACACTGATCACAGTGTTTGAAGTCCATGGTACCTTTTTTAATCAGACAGCAGGAAAATCTAAACAAATGACTGACAGGAAGTTATAATTGTACAAATATGAAATTTAGATTAAAGTTTTTTTTTTTTTTTTTGAAAAGGGTAGAATACCTGCAATGGTAAGTTAAGTACCCATAGGGTTAAAAAAAAAAAAAAAAAAAAAAAAAAAAAAGGCCTGTACCAGTGATGCTTAAAAAGAGAGAGAGAAAACCAAGTTTGGTAGAAAAGGGATAATGGGAGAGACAGACATCACAAAAATTATATACGATAGAGAGGAAATTATAGTTTTAAGACTATTACAATTAAGTAAGAAACCTTTTAACAAGAAAAATTTTGACTTGGCTGAGAGCTGGCCTGACTCGTCTTGTTTCATACGCACCTAACAAGATCAGAGGTAATATGGAGAGGGGCACTATGGGTAAAGGCTTAGCTCGAGAGTCTTTTTGGCTGGCGCGAGCTTGGTATAACGGCAGTCTCAGTTCTGAGGACGGAACAGACACCCATCAATAAGGAATGGATGAAGATCATCATCAGATCTACTGTTTGTGTATAGAAATGTTACTACTCTGTTTAACTGGAACTTAGTATTAATGCAATGTAAGCAGGTTTTCTCCCTGGGCCTCCAATGAAAATGGGAATTATCCAGTCAGACTTTCCCAATAAACAAAGAAAAATAAAAAAACACTGACAACAGCTGTAGTTTCACCAAGGAAACATCACAACGGACCTTTTCACAGTAGGCCTGGTCAGTCACACTAAATACATTCACCAGCTTTATAAATAATGCTAAACTTTTAGTTATGTACTTACCATAACTTTAGATGTATGGGATCCATCTCGCCTACATTCTGTACTGATGGGTTCGGAGCCGATCCTCGGCTCCGACTCGGCATGCTATACTATAGAACGAAGTCTCTTATTGGCGGAGCTATCCCACATCCCAGGATGCACCACCACTGCTTCCCCAGATCTTGTTTGTCCGCACACATACATAGACTGTTGATATAATATTGCCAGGTGTTTCAGATGAAACAGCTGAACTCAAACCATCCGGTCTCTTCTGATCTCCAAGGCAGGGGGAAGGAGGGTGGGTTATTAGGAATGTAGGCGAGATGGATCCCATACATCTAAAGTTATGGTAAGTACATAACTAAAAGATGTAATGTGATCCTATCTTGCCTACATTCTGTACTGATGGGACAGCGTCCCTAGCACCTGATTCCTGGGTGGCTCACTGGAAAACACTCCTGAGAACTGTGGAACCGAAGGAAGCTCGCCCCCGAGATGCCACGTCCAATTTGTAATGAGAAATTAAGGTGTGAGGAGAAGACCACGTAGCCGCAGCACAAATGTCACTAATAGCAAGCTTGGAATGAAAAGCTGCCGAAGTAGCCATAGCTCTTGTAGAATGAGCTTTCACTGTAGCTGTAAGCTCTTTATTAGAAATGAAGTATGGACTGATACAGTCTCGGATCCAGTTGGCAATAGTGACTTTCGTGACGGCTTTGCCCAATTTATTGTCCGAAAAGGACACAAACAATTGATCTGTTTTCCGTGTTTGGTGCGTCCTATCCAAATAGGAGCGTAATTGCCTGTGAACATCCAAGGTGTGAAAGATGTATTCCACTCTGAGTACTTCGGGAAGAAAACTGGAAGTTCCAATGATTGTTGCAGACAAAAACTAGAACAAACCTTGGGAACAAAGGATGGGTTCGGTCTGAGGGATACTCTATCCTTGTGAAAAAACAGGTATGGTGGTTTGACACATAGGGCTTGAAGTTCCAAAACTCTCCTGGCTGATGTAATTGCAACTAATAAAGCAGTCTTCCAAGAAAGAAATTTCAAGTCACAAGTTGCTGCCGGTTCAAAGGGGGAAGAGGTTAAAGCACCTAACACCACATTAAGGTCCCACGGTGGAGCGGGATGAGATATCGGGGGCCGAAGCAGCCCAGCACCTTTCATGAAGGCTTTACACAGCTTGTTGCTCATCAAAGGTGGTTCTATGCACTCATGAAAATTGGAAATAGCTGCCAATTGAACTTTGATGGTAGAGACCGAACAACCTTGATTGAACAGAGAAGCTAAGAACTTCAGAACCTCTGACACCGGGACTGTTATGGGGTCTAATCCCCGGAGTTGGGCCCAAATAGCAAATCTCTTCCATTTGCTGCTATACATTTTCTTAGTAGAAATCTTGTGGGCCGAGGACAAGATATGTATGACTTCCGGGTCCAAAGCATGGTTCCTGACTATGGTCGGAAGAGGAGGAGCCAAGCTGTTAACTTCAATGAGTGGAGGGACTGATGAAGCTGTCCCGACTAATGGGTCAAGAGATCCTGAACTTGGTCCAGGAACCATGGACCGTCCAGTGCATATTTCCAAAGAAAGGGAAACCAGACTTGACGAGGCCAGTATGGGGCAACTAAAATCATTTTGCTCTCCAAGCGAATTGCCTTCTGGATCACCTTGGGAAGAAGGGGGACTGGTGGAAAGGCGTATAGCAGGCCGGTGGGCCAAGCTTGGACTAGAGCGTCCTTGGGAATCCCCCCCCGGAACTGGGGTGAGAGAAAAGAACTGTTGGCATTTCGTGTTGAGGGGGGTTGCAAAAAGGTCGCAGCAAGAAGTTCCCCATCTTCTGAAAATCTGAGTTGCCACTCTGTCGTTCAGAGACCACTCGTGAGGGGAGAGAATAGTTCTGCTCAGTCTGTCGGCTATCACATTGGATCTCCCTGGAATGTGTGTTGCTACCAGAAAACGTTTGGTTGCAATCGCCCAATCCCATACCCTCATGGCCTCTCTGCAAAGGGGGTAGGATTTGGTCCCTCCCTGCTTGTTCAGGTACCAGACTACTGACATGTTGTCAGACTGAATGGCAATCATGCCCCGGGGGAGGTAACTGTAGTGCTTGCAGCGATAGAAGCACTGCCCTCATTTCTAGTATGTTGATGTGGGGGAGACTCTCGTCGGGGTGCCACTTGCCTTGGACTGACCTGCCCAGGTAATGTCCCCCCCACCCTGTCTGGGAGGCGTCCGTAGTCAATGTGGCCACTGGAGGTGGTGGAACGAAGGGTCGCCCCTGATCCAGATTGGAGGAAAGAAGCCACCAACGAAGGTCCTGTTTGTAAGTCTCTGTGATCAGAATGTGGTGACAGAGAGGGAGATCCTGATAAGACCACTGGACTGACGGGAGCCACTGGAGAATCCTCATATGTAACCTTGCCAAGGGGACTAGGAGAACGGTGGCAGACATGGAACCTAACAGTTGTAGGACCATCCTGGCTGGGGCTCGACGTTTTGAGGAGCAAGGCTCGAACTTGAGATTGTAGTGTTTCTATCCTCTCTGTAGGAAGATAGACCCGCATTTGCTTTGAGTCTATCTCTACTCCAATAAACCGAATGCGCAGAGATGGCAGCAACACGGACTTTGTCCAACTGAAGGTGATTCCTAGGGAGTTGCCTAGAGATATAGTGGCTGCTAGGTTTTGCAAGAGTAGACGCCTGGGGGTGGCAGTTAGGAGCCAGTCGTCTAGGTATGGAAACACCTGGAATCCTAGACTTCTCAGGTGAGCAGTCACCACCGCCAAACATTTGGTGAACACCCTGGCGGCTGTGGTGAGACCAAAGGGCAGTGCACGGAACTGGAAATGACTGTCTCCCAGGCTGAAGCGCAAGTGTCTCCTGGACGCCTGATCTATCAGGATGTGATAATAGGCGTCCTTGAGATCTATGGAGCACATCCAAACACCTTTCTCCAGCAGCGGGAGAATGGATTGCAATGTGACCATCCAGACCTTGGACTTCTTCACTGATCGATTTAGCTTGCTGAGATCCAAAATGGGCCTCAAGTCCCCGGTCTTTTTTGGCACCAAAAAGAATCTTGAGTAAGTCCCTAATCCGGTCTGGCCTGCGGGGACAGGTTGGATGACTCCTTTTTAAAGCAGCGTTGAGATTTCGATGGCTGCCAGATTCCGTTGACTGGGTGGCGGGTCCGGGATTTTTTGGGATGGGGGGGGGGGTTGAGAAAATGGGATGGTGTAACCTCTGGCGATGATTCGGAGCACCCATCGGTCCTGAGTGATACTCTCCCAGGCCTTTAGGTGCTTCGAAAAACGACCCCCGACTGGCTCCGGAGCTGCAGTCGGGCAATCCTTCAGGGATGCTGGAAGGTTGAGGAGCCACGAAAGGACTCACGGTCTCCAGTGTTGTGGGGGCCTCCGCCTCCTCTGGGACGGCGTCTTCCTGAAAACTTTCCTCCTCCTCTGCCTCTAGAAGGGGGATCGCTCTGCTGTGAAGAGTAAGGCTTTTGAGATTTACGGAACCACATTTTCCCCCCTCTTCTAGCCTTGGGATAAGGCCTGAAGGGAGTGGAAAACCGTGCCCCTACGGCAGTCAAGTCTTACCCTCTTGCTCACAGCGAGTCAAGGTGTCCTTTACCTTGGGTCCAAACAGAGAGGACCCATCAAAGGGAGCGTCGGCAAAGGAAGACTTGAAGGCTTCCGCAAAATGACACAGGCGAAGCCAGGCTCGTCTCCGTAGAGCAACACCTGTTCCCGCTGCTCTGCTCGCCCCCTCAGCTGCATATGAAATGAGCCTCATGGACGAGTTCGATAACGATGATAGGGTAAGCCAGCTGAGAGCTAACAGTCTGGGCCAACTGCTCAGGTAAGTTACCAGAGAGGGTATCTGAAAGTTCCTTGACCAGATCCCTCTGAAGTCTGGTGAAGTGCGTCAGATAATTCAGAGACCTTAAAGTAAAGGTTGCTGAAGTAAGGGTGCGCTTCCCGTACCGATCCATGCTCCTGGACTCTTTTTATTAGGAGGATGGATGGACGTTGAAGCCTCTGCCACATCTTGCTGGGTAGCAGATGCCACCACCAGGGCATCTACAGCCACACCTTTGGAGAGAAAATCCTTTTTGGGGGGGGGGGGCTGAAAGAAATTTATTGGGACGAGCTGGCACCGGTTCCACAGAATCCGGGTGTTCCCACGCCCTTCGAGAGATCAAATCCAGAAGCTCATCGAAGGGCGGAGACACCCAGGAGGCGGAGGGCTGAGCCCCGAAGGCCTTGAGGCATACCGACTCCTCAGCGGAAGGGGGTTTGGACTGCCAGTCGCCTCGTTGCTTCAGGATTTCCAAAATTTCCGCAAAGGAGACATCATCCGAGGACGACTTGGGGGACCCCTCCGCATCATCGAGGTCGGTGTCCGAGGTGAGAGACTCGTCAGGGGAGTAGACGTGCTTCCTCTTGCACAGTCTCTTCCTTGGAGATTCCTCCGAAGACGCTTCGGAGGGACCTTCAAGAAGGAGGGAACCCCCGATGGGGGTGGCCTCAGGCCCCAGGGCTCCGCTGTCTTGAGACAGGGGGACTACAAAGGAACCAGTCTCCGTGCCAAGGGAAGGTGCCGGTGAGACGGTGGAGGTGGCCAAAGAAGATTTGGCCAAAGCACTCCTCATGGCCCTGAAGGCGGGACCCCCAGAGTCCTGGGAAGGTCAGACCCCCGAGGCCACAACAGTAGAGGGCACTCCCGCAGCCGATGCACCGAGTGGGAGGCTCGGAACTGAAAACATCGGTCCCGAAACGTCACCCCCGGGGCCGACACAGGAGGTCCGTGTACCGAACTCCTACCCGAAGGGCGGGGTTGGAGTAAGGGTCGGAACCGACCCGAAAACCTCCATCGGCTCCACCAGCACCGACTCCAACGGTGCCGAGGCTGTTGGAGGAGGAACCAAGACAACAGGGTGGGCAACCGGCTCCGGAGCAGACTGGGCTGGAGCCAAAACCAACTTTTGGAAGACTGGAGACTGAAACAGCCTTTGAAGTACCCTGTCTATGTCCGAATCCGACATTCTCGAAGACCGAGAAGAGATCGAACGAGTTTGAGTCGACTTCACCGGTTCCGAAGGACTGGGGGACCGGCTCCGAATAGTCTCGATAAATATCGGTGCCGAGGGAGACTCCACAACCATTGCAATTTCCCTTGGAGCCGAAGTGGACTTTGGCGCCGAAGGGGAAGAGTCTGAGCAGGCAACTCATCGGCTCCGAAGACAGTGGAGTCGAGGCTGGAGGCATCGAGGCAGACCGTTCCGCCCTCTGCTCCGAAATCCGTGGAGCCGATGGAGAAGCCTGCCGAGATTTCTTTGTAGCCGGTTCCGACGGGCTGGTCGGAGCCGACGATTTCTTCTTCTTAGAAGGTGAAGAGGAAGAAGATAAAACCTCCTCAAAGGAAGGGGTGATAAGCCCTTTTAAAATTAATTTGTTTTTCCTCTCTTGGAGGACACGGGAGGAAAAAGCGTGACAAACGCTGCATGACTCCTGAAGATGCTTAGGGCCTAAACAATAAAAGCACAAACAGTGATCGTCCGTAATGGACATTTGGTAACTGCATTTAGAGCATTTCTTGAATCCAGATGGCCTGTGCTCTTTCGACATGTTGACCCAATCACTACCACAGAAAAAATCTTTAACAAAACGTTGCTTAAAGAAAAGCGTAACTGAGGACAAGACCCCTCTAACAGAAAAGGGATTACTTGACCAAAACTATAATACCACAAAAAGACTCACACTAAGTTTCAACCACGCGCGAGGGCAAGGCCCCTCTAACTTAAACGGGATCCTTTCACTTCAACTGATGACAATTTCACCACAAAATATAACTCAAACACAGTCACACAACAACGATAGCTGTTAAAACAGCTTTTGGGTAGATTAGCCAAAAATTCCTGACAGAATTTTTTAAAGAAATAAGCACTTAGCTCAGCCAAGTCAGAGACCACGTCTTTGCTGTAGAAGCGGCAAACGAGATCTGGGGAAGCAGTGGCGGTGCATCCTGGGATGTGGGATAGCTCAGCCAATAAGAGACTTCGTTCTATAGTATAGCGTGCCAAGTCGGAGCCGAGGATCGGCTCCGAACCCATCAGTACAGAATGTAGGCGAGATAGGATCACATTACATCTAGGTGATTCACAAGACCTTAAATCACAACCAATGTGGATTTAAGGGCAAGAATACATTTATGATCTTTATAAAACTCAAATGGTCTGACTGCCCATACTACCTACCATAACCTTGTTAAAGCTTTTGACACCATCCCTACACCCAGGGATTATGCTCCAATGTCAATCATAACCCATATGTTGTCTACTGGATATCTCATTGGCTTATGAACCAACTTCACATGCCCTCTACTTTTAGACCATCTCCTCTAGTCTTGTGGACAAATGCAGAATGGGTGCTGCTGCCAAGCCAACACGTGATCCCTAAATTCCCCAGCAAGACCTAGATCAGACCTATACCTACCCAGTGTACTAATCATGGGCTCATTCCCAATGAAGTGTAATAGAAATATCTTTGGTAAACTGCATTCCTTCCTCAGAATTATGACAAAGGGCAAATTACTGTCCAAGGGATAAAAACTGAAAGCAGGATAATATATGGCTATTCTGACAAGCGGGATATGCGATGGCTATTGTGAAAGCAGGATATAGTATGGCTAGTCTTTGGCACCACTGTTTTACCACATCCTTAAATCCATTAAGCTGTTTACCTAACCAAACAAGGATATGGATGCAACTCCTCCCAGAAAATGACTTTGCCCAATCATCTCTAATCTACTTTTCTGTGGGGGATTTAAAACTACACAGCCCAGACAAGAAACTGAAAGCACGGCTACAAATGGTTAAAACCTTTTCAGATAACATACAAAGTTTGTTTTTGATAAACGTTGCTTTTGCAACCAAGAATATATCAATCTGGCTGGGAAATACGATGGAGAAAAACATGAACAAGAGAGAAGCACAGGACAAACTCAAAAACACAAGCCACAATGACAGAATCCCAACGTAATATATAACATGGCTGAAATAGGAAATGCAATTCCCAGCAAAGCAAGCACTCCCTCAAACTAAAAACTCAGGGGATGACCACAACTAATTAAGTCAACCAAAGCCAGATCAGAGGTACAAAAAATAGCCCCAGAGCCAAGAAACAATAAAGGTATTCAACTACATCCAAAACCTCAAAAAGCAATACACAATGAGATGAATTATAAATGGAGACACCAATACTAAGCCAGAGGATATACCAGATCAACTGGCCAATAAATTCAACTCTGTTTTACCCAGCCTTTCCCCAGACACTTCAAGAAATACCCCCAATTATTGCCCCCCACTATCACTACAGGATAGGTCTTCAATGTACTCTCAAAGGCCAAACACACTTCATTGATGGGCCCAGATAATATCTCAGGGTGATTTTTAATAGCACAAAGCATGACCTATCAGGACACCAAAAGCACTATTCAATCATAACCGCTAAAAAGCTTTATACCAAAAGAACGGAGTACTACAGCTGTTACCCCTCTGCACAACAGTGAGCCATCCATGGACTCAGGGAACTACCAACCTGTTAAGTCAGACAAGTCTCCTATGGGAGGGCCATGGAAAAAAAATAATGGATGTGATAAATAATGACAAATGAAACCTTTAGATAGCAGATCCAGCGCAAGTTGGTTTAAGTCACGAGCTGGTCATAAGTACTCCATCTGGTGGAAGCGATGGACAAGGATAAAACTAAGCATACCCTCTACCTCAAACTGGCCAGAGCATTCAACACCCCTGGCACTGTAGACAAGCTTACTAAATTGGGTACAACCCCCATGTAACCCACTGTATAGCCAGCTGGATCGCAGTTTCTCCAATCCTGACTTCATGTCCTACCACCAAAAAATTGCCAAAGTGCCCCCATGTCTCTGTGCAGTGGTTGTTTTTTTCTTAAATCTACATCTTTGAATCAAAGGCCAATATCAAAGGCCTCTGGCTGACCACTCTACAGAAAACTGCAAGCTAGCCAAAGCCATAAATCCCCTTAAGATACAAAAACCCTGGAAGACAACATGACAGACAGACTGGTGTTAGAGTCCCAGTCTAAAATTCCATGCCAAAAAATGCATCACCACCACCTACAGAAAACATATCACCGCAGTAACTTCCTGGGAGTGAATACCATCCTAAGAGCTGACCCCATTCTTATAGATTTGGGAATGCACATAAAAAGAGTGACTTGGCCTTAGACCAATGTGTGTCTACAGTGGTACAGAAATCATTCAGTGCCATTCACAACTGCTTCCCCAAAGCCGTTTTACTCGCTCTCCTACAGACTGCCAAGAACGATACAAGCTTGGCCTTCATAGCATTCTCTGATCCAGCACACATGGACTGGTTGCACAACAGTACAATTCACCAGACAATGATGCAAGTTGCACAAGTGCAGAGTTTAGCTCTGAGACGCCTGTTCCAGAGAACAGGTAATCCTCCGAGACACATACTTGTCCCTCTAACAGGTCTTATTCATGTTGCAGACATGGTTTAGATTTCTTGATCGGGTACTTCTGACACCATTTGTTGTGCACATGTGCAATAATCCACATAGGGTATGTTTGTTGACACCATATATTATTTTTGTAAAGAACCTTTGGGGATGGTTCAGTTGTTGCATATGCCTGGTCAGGTACATACCAAAGGGGGCACTGCACTTTGTGATTGATCTAATTAAGCACAACAGTATTTACTTGTGTCACTCTTCCCTCTCTAACATAGATAAGCAGGCGGAGTATTTCATTCAGATGCTTTAATATATAGGAACACATCAGGATGGATAGCAGCATCACAAAATATAAACACCGATTAACAGACAGGCCTTATATACATATATACATGCTTACGTCTCAAAAGCTTACTGAAAAATGGCAGGTAGGCTCACAGGTGCTCAGTATTTATACACTTTTGCAAGCCCTTGGGTAGCTTCTTGAAAATTTGCCAATCCATTACTTTTCAAAAACACCACACACGTTTCCAATTACCTTCCTTTTCCCATCATACCTCCAGCAATTGTTGTCTACTTCAAGAAAAATTCTAAGTCTTTTTTGGGTATAAATACACCTACACAAACATTTCCAAGCAAACTTCAAGTATGTAACAAGTGCATAAGGTTTAGGAGTGGTACAGATGGCCTTCCATTGCTCCTTTGTGTATCGACTTAATGTTCTCTCAGTCTTTTCCAACCTCTTCTGATTGATTCTTACAGTTATCGTGCAGTATTTTACAAGCCTTGTTTTGTAAACAGAATCTGTTCTAGATTCAGTTACAAAAATCAGAATCTAAACCAACTGTATCTGAAACATTGAATGCACTGTAAAGAAGGTAAAAGAAATGGAGTAGCTTATTTTGAAAGAAATAAATAATTTGTGGGAACAACAGGGTTCACGAGGAATGAAATTTAAGCCCATTGGCCCATTTGTTATGCTAACTGTCCAAACTTCCTATGGAAATATGTCCAACTTTCTTCAGTACTGAACTACGGCACCAGGTTCTCCAGAGCAGCTTTGCTTTCATTCAATATACCCACCACAGGTAGAATGACCAACTAAGACTGAAGGGTATACCTACTGTATTTCTGTAGTCTTCTTTGGAAGAAGGGAATCAAGTCCAAAGGCCAACTTTTCTTCGGCTGCATTAACTGCAATTATGTCCCGAATCCAGAGTCATCTGTACAGTAAGGGGAGAACTGTATCATGATTTGTGTCAAAGATAAATCTCTGGAGGAGACTCCATGCATCTGATCTTAACCAGAGCATTCTTGGCCCTTTTGGGAGAAGGGGAGCCCAGACTCCCAAAAGTAAAAGCACTCCCTTGGTAGAGGCTCCACTGAAAGGCAACTATAGTGGTCTGAAATTGTTTGCGACAACCCTGAAAGAGAGTCATGGTGGGGGTCCAAATGGTTTCAAAAGAAACCAAACAGAAGCATATCTGACTACACCAGTGGAAGCATCAAGGATGAGACAAGGGGTTAGCACCAAAAAAAGCCCATCATTGGTCTGGGTGCGGACATATCAGGTGAAACGGATGCTGAAAGGGCATGCATCAGTAGCGTTGAAAAAGCGAAGCCAATACAACACCAGGATGTTATGGCCACATGATGTCATGCCAGTAATAAACTAGCAACGCTTGTGCTGGCCTTATGAATGCTAGCACCAAACAAGCAAAAAACAGGGGCCTGCAATTTGCTTGTCAAATACACTGGTGCTGGTGAAAAAAAAAAAGCTTGATGTGGGCCCCATTTCACACTGGATAAAGTATCTGAAGACCTCCTGTCTTGAGCCATACCAATGGTCTTGGCCAGCTTCTCAACTGGAAAAAATGACAAGGGTGGGGATGTGGGTGCGAGTGGCCTGAAACCCACAAAACTAAACTAAACATGGTTACTGCTGTAACGGTAAACTCCAGAACTAGAACAGATGAAATTTTAGTGAGAATCTGTAGCTTCTTCCCCTCCAAAACTTCTGTGAAGGAAATTAAGGATATGGGGAAAAGGAGGTCGACTACAGAGTCACTCTGCAGTACTGGTGCTTTGAAGAGGAACGGACACGGCAGATGTTACATTTAGGGTAAACCCTACTTGGGTCTTGGCAGCACTGCTCAAATTATAATGTGGGCAATGGGTATACAATGGGTAAAGAAGACAAAGCAGCTATGTCCAAGATAATCTGTATGTTAACTTGTGATATCTACAATAACTTTTAGTTATGTACTCACCATAACTTCAGATGTTTGGGATCCATCTCGCCTACATTCTGACTGATGGGTTCGGAGCCGATCCCTCGGCTCCGACTCGGCACGCTTATGCCAAAGAGCGAAGTCTCTTATTGGCTGAGCTTATTATATCCCAGGATGCACCACTACCATTCCCCCAGATCTAGTTTGTCCGCATACATGCACACATGCATACCCTGCTTATATAACATCGTCAGATGAAACAAGATAAAACAGTAGAACTCAAAACCGTTCAATCTCTTCTGATCTCCAAGGCAGGGGGAAGGAGGGTGGGTATTAGGAATGTAGGCGAGATGGATCCCAAACATCTGAAGTTATGGTGAGTACATAACTAAAAGATGTTATGTGATCCTATCTCGCCTACATTCTGACTGATGGGACAGCGTCCTAGCACCTGAATCCTGGGTGGCTCACTGGAAAACACTCCTGAGTACCGTGGAACCAAATGATGCTTTCGTCCTTTAGATGCCACATCCAATTTGTAGTGGGAAATGAAAGTGTGCGGATTGGACCAAGTAGCCGCAGCACAGATTTCGATATAGCGAGCTTGGAATGAAAAGCTATAGAAGTAGCCATAGCTCTGGTAGAATGAGCTTTGATAGATGTTGTAAGTTGCTTATTTAAAGAAGAATAAGCCTGAGTTATGCAATCTCTGATCCATTTTGAGATAGTAGCTTTGTGATGGTTTGGCCCAGTTTATTATCTGAGAAGGACACAAACAACTGGTCTGACTTACGAAGTTGCTGAGTCCTGTCTAAATAGAAGCGTAATTGCCTGTGAACATCCAATTTATGAAGAGTGTATTCTGCTTCATTGGAGAATTTTGGGAAGAAAACTGGTAGCTCTAGAGATTGTTGTAGGCAGAAACTAGAACAGACCTTTGGGACAAAGGATGGATTAGGCCTAAGTGATACTCTATCCTTGTGGAAAATCAAGTACGGTGGCTTAATAGACAGGGCTTGAAGCTCTGAAACTCTTCTTGCAGAAGTAATTGCAACTAAGAAGGCAGTTTTCCAAGACAGATATTTTAACTCGCATGTAGCAGCCGGTTCGAAAGGGGGAGATGTTAATGCGCGAAGCACCAAATCAAGATCCCACGGAGGTGCAGGATGAAAAATTAGGGGTCTTAATAGGCTCGCACCTTTAATGAAAGTTTTGCATAGTCTGCTGCTCATCAAAGGAGGATCCATGGATTCGTGGAATTTAGAGATAGCCGCAAGTTGGACTTTAATAGTTGAGACAGAAGATCCCTGATTAAACAGGGATGTCAAGAATTTCAAGACCTCTGGGACAGGAGCAGTGATAGGGTCTAAGCCCTTGAGTTGAGCCCAGATAGCAAACCTCTTCCACTTACTAAGGTACAATTTGTTAGTGGTGGGTTTGTGGGCGAAGATAAAATGTGAACAACTTCGGGTCTTGTGTGTACCTTCTAACTTAAGTCGGAAGCGGAGGAGTCAAGCTGTCAATCTCAAAGATTGAAGGGACTGATGCGATGTCCCGACTGATGGATTAACAAGTCCGAATTAGGTCTAAAGTCCACGGATCGTCCACTGCATGCTTCTTCAGGTAGGGAAACCATACCTGACGAGGCCAGTACGGGGCAATCAGTATCATTGAAGACCCCAGTTGAGAAGCTTTTTGAATAACTCTGGGAAGAAGCGGAATTGGAGGAAAGGCATAAAGTAGCCCTGTTGGCCAAGGTTGTGCTAGAGCATCCATGGCTGGTACTCCCTGATGTGGGATCAAGGAGAAGAACCTTTGGCACTTGGTGTTTAGTGGAGTTGCAAATAGGTCGCAGCACGGCATCCCCCCCATCTCCTGAAAACCTGAGCTGCTACTGTTTGGTTTAGAGACCACTCGTGAGGAGAGAGAATTGTCCTGCTCAATTTGTCTGCCAATATATTTGACTTTCCGGGATGTGGGTCGCTACCAAGAAGCGGTTGGTAGCTACAGCCCATTCCCACACTCTCATGGCCTCTCTGCAAAGGGGGTATGATCTGGTCCCTCCTTGTTTGTTCAGATACCAAACCACCGACATGTTGTCTGTGTGGATGGCGATGATGCCCTGAGGAAGAAACTTGTGTAAGGCCTGTAGGGATAGAAGTACAGCCCTCATCTCCAACACGTTGATGTGGAGAAGAGCTTTCTGGAAGCCAGGAGCCCTGAACTAGCCTGCCCAGACAATGCCCCCCCCCACCCTATCTGGGAGGCATCTGTCGTCAGGGTAACCACTGGAGAGGGGAGAACAAAGGGTTTTCCTTGATTCAAATTGGATGTCTGAAGCCACCAGCGAAGGTCCCTTTGCATATTTCCGTAATCATGATGTGATGATTGAGGGAAGATCCTGAAAGGACCATTGAGTTGACAAGAGCCACTGAAGAATCCTCATGTGTAATCTTGCCAGAGGAACTAAAAGAACCGTGGCAGACATTGAGCCTAAAACTTGTAGAACCATCCTGGCTGGGGCTTTGGATCTCGAGATCAGAGCTTGAACTTGGCCCTGTAAAGTTTGGATCCTTTCGGCAGGAAGAAAGACGCATCAATCTTGAGTCTATCTCTGCTCCTATAAACTTTATGCGTTGAGAGGGCAGCAAGACAGACTTTGACCAATTGAATGTAATCCCAGGGAAATACCCAGGAGATGGTGGCTTTGAGGTTGTCCATTAGTAGATGCCTGGTGGTGGCAGTCAGGAGCCAGTCGTCGAGATAGGGAAACACTTGGAATCCAAGACTTCTCAGGTGAGCCGTCACTACTGCCAAACACTTGGTGAACACGCTGGGGGGTGTGGTGAGACCAAAGGGCAGAGCGCAAAATTGGTAATGACTTACTCGCAGGCTGAAGCGCAGATACCTCCTGGGCGCCTGATGTATCGGTATGTGATAATAGGCATCCTTGAGGTCTATGGAGCACATCAAACATCCATCTCCAACAATGGGAGAATGGATTGTAACGTGACCATTGAATTTGGATTTCGTGGCGGATTGGTTCAGTCTGCTGAGATCAATATTGGTCTCAGGTCCCCTGTCTTTTGGCACTAAAAGAACCTGGAGTAATTTCCTGATCCGATCTGGTCTGTGGGGACGGTTGGATGACTCCTTTTCTAGCAGCTTTAAAGCTTCTGCGGCTGCCATTTCCCTTTGACTGGGTGGTGGGTCCGGGATTCTTTTGGACGGTGGGGCGAGTATGTGAATGGGATGGTGTAACCTCCGGCAATGATCGAAGCACCCATCTGTCCTGAGTGATTGACTCCCAGGCTTTTAGGTGCTTGGCAAAGCGACGCCCGACTGGCTCCGGCGCAGCTCAGCCGGGCAACCCCTCATGGCGTGTGGGAGGCTGAAGAGCCACGAAAGGACTCGCGGCCTCCAGATTTGCGGGGCCCTCTGGCGCCTCTGGGACGGCGTCTCCCTGAAAAATTTCCCGTCCTCTGCCTCTGGAAGGGGAATCTTCCTGCTGTTGGGAGAAAAACTTGCGAGACTTGGAACCACATTTTCCCACCTCCTTTAGCCTTGGGGTAAGGCCGAAGGGAGTGGAATAACGGGCACCTACGGCAGATAAAGTTTTTCCCTCTTGCTCACAGCGGGTAAGGGTGTCTTTAACCTTGGGTCCAAACAATGAGGACCCATCAAAGGAGCGTCGTGAAGGAAGACTTGAAGGCCTCCATGAAACTGACACAAAGCGGAGCCAGGCTTGTCTCCGTAGAGCCACGCCTGTGCCTGCCGCTCTACCGCCCCTTCGGCCGCATAGGAAATGAGCCTCATGGGCGAGTTAGAAATTGGCGAAAGGATAGCCAACTGAGAGCTAACCGACTGGGCTAGCTGCTCAGGTAGGTTACCCGAGGGAATCTGACAACTCCTTGACCAGATCCCTCTGAAGCCTGGTAAAATGTGCCAAATAATTCAGAGACCTTAAAGTAAAGGCCGCTGAAGTCAGGGTGCGCTTCCCGCACCTGTCCATACTCCTAGACTCCTTATTAGGAGGATGGGCCGGACGTTGAAGCCTCTGCCACGTCCTGTTGTGTAGCAGATGCCACCACCATGGCATCTACAGCCACGCCTTTAGTGAGGAACTCCTTCTTGGGGGAGCAGACAAAAATTTATTTGGACGAGAAGGACTGGTTCCACGGTATCTGGATGTTCCCGCCCTTGACAAACTAAATCCAGAAGCTCGTCGAAGGGCGGAGACACCCAGGAGGCGGAGGGCTGAGCCCCAAAGGCCTTGAGGAGCACTGACTCATCAGCAGAGGGGGGTTTGGATATCCAGCCGCCTCGTTGTTTGAGGATCTCTAAGATGTCTGCAAATGAGACATCATCCGAGGACGACTTCGGGGACCCCTCTGCATCATCCAGATCAGTGTCTGATGTAATAGACTCGGGGGAGTCCACGTGCTTCCTCTTGCACGATCTCTTCCTTGGGGGTTCCTCCGAAGACAACTCCGAAGAACCCTCAGGAGGAGGGGAACCCCCACTGGGGGTAACCTCAGGCCTCGGGGCTCCGCTGACTACGGACAGGGGAACTGCCAAAGACCCAGTCTCCGCCCAGGGAAGGTGCGGTAAAGCCGGAGAGATGGCGAAGAGGACTTGGCCAAGGCACTCCTCATGGCTCTGAAAGCGGGACCCCCAGAATCCTGGGAGTGTCCGGTCCCCGGAACCGTGACAGCCGACGGAAGTCCCGCAGCCGAAGCACCGAGGGAGGCTCGGAACCGAAAGCATAGGTCGAAACATCACCTCCGGGTCCAGCCGAAGAAGTCCAGCGTACCAAACTTCGGACCCGAAGGCCGGGTTGGAGTAAGGGTCGGAGCCGACCCTGAGATCTCCACCGGCTCCAACAGCACCTGCTCCGGCGGAGCAGCGGTCGGAGGAGGAATGGCAATGGGTGGGCCAAGGTCATCGGCTCCGAAGCCAACTGGGTCGGAACCGAAACAAATTTTGGAAGACTGGGGACTGGAACAGTCTTTGGAGCACCCTGTCTATATCAGAATCTGACATCCTCGAGACCGAGAGGAAACAGAGCGGGTTCGAGAAGGCCTCACCAACGGCCCCAAAGGGCTAGGGGACGGCTCGAGGCGACTCGATGAGTATCGGCGCCGAGGGAATACATACCAGATTCCATCGGTGCGAGGTGGACTTGGCGCCGAGGAGGAAGTGTCTGGCGGGCGACCTTTGCGGGCCCCGAGAGCAGTGGAGCCGACGAAGGTGACCCGCCTCTCGATGCCCCAGCCATCGGCTCCGAAGCCAGGGGAGTCGATACTGGTGGCATCGAGGCAGACCGTTCAACCTCGGCTCCAAGTCCTTGGAGCGAAGGAGAGGCCTGCCTATGTTTCTTAGCGGTCGGATCCGACGGACTGGTCGGAACAGGCGCCTTTTCTTTGGCGGAGAAGGAGAGGACGCCAAAGCTTCTTCGAAAGAAGGTTTAATTAATCCCTTAAGAATTAATTTATTTTTCCTCTCCTGGAGGACCCTTGAGGAAAAAGCGTGACATACGCTACATGATTCCTGTAAATGTTTTGCCCTAAGCAATACACACAGAGCGAGTGATCGTCCGTGATGGACATTTTGAAACTACATTTTACACATTTTTTAAAGCCCGAAGGCCTAGGATTCTGAGACATTATGGGGGGAATTTCAGTAATCTGACTGGAAGAAATACAATTACTGGTGACACCCCTAAGTATAGGCTTACAGTTATCACTCGCAAAAGACAGGGGCTTAGAAACCCTGTAAGAACAGACAGCTACCAAAGGCTTTAAAGCCTTTTACTATATATAAAATATAGAAGGGTTGATTAACCGGGAAGGCCCTAGATGAAGGGGGGCCTAGCAAACACAACCCAGTCACACAACAAATTTCCACAACAAATTCAAACCAACCACACAACAATGTAAGAATAGCTGTTAAAACAGCTTTTTTTGAGAGAAAACAGCAAAACTGACAGAAAAGTTAGTCAAAAAAGAACTACTCAGCTCAGCCAGCTCGAGACCACGTCTTCGCAGGTTAGCGGCAAACGAGATCTGGGGGAATGGTAGTGGTGCATCCTGGGATATAATAAGCTCAGCCAATAAGAGACTTCGCTCTTTGGCATAAGCGTGCCGAGTCGGAGCCGAGGGATCGGCTCCGAACCCATCAGTCAGAATGTAGGCGAGATAGGATCACATAACATCTCCTTTTATAAATGGGCTAGCATGGTTTGGAATGGTCTTTACCAGGAGAACAACAGCAATCAAAATGGGTGATGCATTCTTTTATGATGGCCTGTTAACTGGCTTATATTATGTTGGCTAGATTAGATATTAAGACAAGAAGGATGCTTCATGCTCACCAAATCAGTGCATACCAAGATTACATATTCCCCGTTCCGAAGGAGGAATGGACCTTTGAAATTGATTACATGTATAGATCCGCAATCAGGAGTGAATGCAGGAATGGTTAAGGAGAGGTGAAGTCAAACCAAGAGATGAAAGTTTAATATTCACAGCACAAGATACCGGGCTACGTACACTCTGCCTTACAAAGTCCATTGAACATATGGGAGAAATGGACAAATGCAGGTTTCGTCAAACTAAATTGGAAACTGTTGCACACCTCCTTGCTGGTTGTGACATACACTGTATACAGAAAGGCATAATAATGTGGCAGGACTGTTGCACTGGGGATTGTGCAAACACTATGGTATTAAAGTGGCTGAAAAACACTGGAAACATGAGCCACAAAGAATCACAGAAAATGAAGTTTATATCACATGGGATCACCCATTACCAACAGTTCAAAAGATAGATGCTAGAAAACCAGATACAGTGGTCCAAGAAAAAAAAAGACAAAAGTAGCACCCATCATTCAAACAACATCCAGTGACTACAGTATCCTGTGCACAGAAAGAGACAAAGTTATATATCAGGATTTGCAAGCAGAAACGACATGGAAGAAAGATACCCAAATAGTTACAACAGTAGTAGGAGCAATGGGTCTGTAGATATGCTACCAATACACGCAACTCTGCATGAATTACTGGAGGAGTCATTACTGGACACATTGCGGGTGCTGTGAGGAGCACTTTTGCCTGACATCAAAGAGTGAAACAATACTAATTTCATGAATTGTAATCATACTTCGACTTGGGAATGGGGTCCATTCCCATCATAGTATTAGAAACCCAAAATATTTGCAGAGATTAACATGGTGAGTGAAATGCAACAACCCTTTAAGGAGCTGAAGGTGCAAAATATTTTCCAATACTGATTTTGCTATAATTATGCCCTCAGCTTGTAAAGTGGACTACCTTAATCTAAAGTGTGCAGTTTTTACTTCAGTAGGCCTAAATTTACCAAGTTTAACAAACTGGCATTCCCATTGGCTCAGCATATAGTAAATTGTCCAATTATTTCCTAATTCCATGTCATTAAGCCCCACTTTCTTATGATGCATTAGGCAGAGAAACAGTTCTGTAGTGGGTTCTCATGTTCTGCAGTGTGCAGGAGATTACAAAGAAGCCACAATTCAGCACAACTACTCATTCTACAAAAAGTAAGTAAAGCTATATTCAAGCGAAATTTAACAGGACAAGATTCTTAGTAATGTGTATAGGGCTTAACATACAAGATCATAGAAGATTACTAGGCAAATAGCCTTGGGGCCCTTACAAGCCTAACCAAGAGTTTATCCTCAATCAACTGTCACCCCTGTGAGTGAGTGAGTGAGTGAGTGATAAGTGGACCCCCCCCCCTTCCCGAGACAAGTTTGGGGTTTCCCATCCACTCAAAATTGCACCTGAAAATGGTCAGCGACGTACTTTGATGTGTATGCGCAGTCTATTCCAAAGACGGGGCAGCCTCTGGTAGACAAACCTGTCTCTGCAGGTTTTTGTTAATGTCACTATTAGATTTAGGCCATTTGATCGGGTAATGCAAGAGGAGCTCGACTTGCAGATATGGAGCATCTCTAGTAGAGTAGGGTCTGAGATTGCCTTGTAGGCCAGATACAGATTACCTCTGAGCAATCTGTAAGATACCGATTAGAGTGATAGTGATTTGAGCCTGTGTGTTGGCGGCCATGCATTCTCTTTGGGAGCGATTTCTGTGGCCTTTCCAATTGCTGCAGATGTTTGGAGAAGTACATACCAAACAAGGCGTTGTACTCAATTATTGGCCTAACGAATGAGGAGTACAGAGAGATGGACTTTTTTCTGGATGCAATCCCTTTACTTATAAGATGAACCAAGTAAAAGGCTTTTCTGACCACTGCCACTACGATATCGGGCAGATAGCCTAGTACCTACCCAAGGCATTTATAAGCCTAGCCGGAATGAGTCTGCTTTTGCACCCCTTTAAATTAGTTCCCTGTGCCTCTGTCCAGCAGAAACATTGAAGTGATCCCTGGTGTAAACTTAGTTTCCCATCCACTCATCAAGGTTCCTCTTGTAGAGGGTTAGTGAGGAGCTCTGCCTAATGTAGACTGGAATATTGTTCCAGAGCATGGGAATTCTCTGGGACAGGAATCTTATCCCTCCAGCACATCCTATTTATGGTTGTGGTGAGGTTTAGATCCCTGCAGCGTGTGGCTCGAGGGGATATGTTTTTCTTTTAGGTGGAGCATGTCCAATTCTGGGTTGGACATGGCCTTGTATGCCAGACAATCTATACCTCCAGCACGGCCTATTTATTGCTGTAGTGAGGTTTAGATTCCTGGAGCGTGCGGCTCGAGGGGATATGGTTTTCTTTAGGTGGAGCATGTCCAATTCTGGGTTGGACATGGCCTTGTATGTCAGGCAGAGACCACCTCTGAGCAGGCAGTATGCAACAGAGTACAGATGGAGTTTCTTCAGTCAAGCTGCATAGGGCATCTGCTTGAGGCCAGTGATCCTCTTGGTGAGGTACTTCTGTGGTCTTTTCAGTTTTTTCAGGTGTCTTGTAAGGTACATCCCAAATGGGGCATTGTACTATGAACCTATAGGACACGCTGGAGGGACAGATTCATAACCCAGAGGCTCCCTTCACTCTGGAATAAAATCCCAGTCCGGGTTAGGCAGAGTCCCTCAATGACTCTTCAAGAGGAATCTTGATGAATGGATGGGAGATCGTAGGTTTACCCCGGGTATCACTTCTGTGTCACTGTTAGACAGAGGCACAGTATACCAACCTCAAAAAAGGGCATAGCAAAATTAATTTAAAATGGGTGGCGAAAACCAAACACACTCTGGCTAGGCTTATAAATGCCCTAGGGCAGATAGCCTAGTATGAACCTATGAACTCTATGATGGGTCTGAGGAGTGATGCACAGAGTGGCCCAATGACCTCTTTCGATCTGGATGCAAACCGTTTTGTGGTAAGGAGGGCCACAAAGGATTTTCTAGCCACTTTAGCAATGTGATTATCAAAGGAGAGGTTACTATCTACTTGAGTCCCCAGATCCCTTATTACATCTTCTGTATTTAGGGGGGCTACCACCTAATGTGGTAGTTTGTGGGTACTTTGTTTTTTCCAGAGGGGATGACTATGCACTTTTTGGCATTTAGCTTGAGGCCATGGTTTTGACACCAGGTATCTGTCTCAGTGAGACCCTTTTGGAGAATGTCTGTCAGCTGGACAGTCATTTATAGCAGCTAGTTTGCAGTAGTCTGCGAACTTGGTCAGCCATAGTCTTCCTGTGCTTGCCTGTACGTCTGAGAAGTATATGCCGGAACAGGACAGGTCCTAGGACTGAGCCCCGGGAAAGCCACCTGTAATGTGAGATTGTTGTCAATCTTTGTACCCAGGTGTCTCACCACAGGTTGTGTGCTTAGGGGGTTGCCGTTGATGTGGTTGTAATCAGTAGGGGCCGTGTTTTTGCAGAATGGTAGGACAATACATTTTTTTGCATTTAACTCAAGGTCGGGACTCTGCCACCAGTCATTTGTTGCTGCGTGTCCCTCTTGTAGTATTTTATCATCTATTGAGTCAATGAGAGCACCCACTTACAGTCATCTGCAAACGGTCAGTCACAGGCCTTTTGTCTTTGTCCAGAACGCTGTGAAATAGATGCCAAACATTAGGGGTCCCAAGAAAGATCACTGGGGAAACACCACTAGTGACAGATCTGCTGTCAGAGGTGGAAGCACCTATTTTGACCTTGTGGATCCTATCGGTGAGCCAGTTGGCCACCCACCTAATGAGACAGGGATTTACGCCAGGTTGTGTTAGCTTTTTGAGGATACTCGAGTGGGGGATTGTGTCTATGGCCAAGTTAAGGTAAGCTGTATGTACGGACTTTCCCTCAATCCAGTGCCGTGGCGACAGTCTCAAAAAAGTCAACCAGGTTCAATAGGCAAGATCTGCCCTTCATGAATCCGAACTAGGTGGGCTCAAGTGCTTGGAGACTACTCAAGTCCTGGTTTAGGACGTCCATAATAATATGCTCCATGGCCTTACAGATCAGACTTGTCAAGCTAATGGGGCTCGAGTTTCCAGGGTCAGCAATGGCACCACTTTTGTGCAAAGGGATGACCATGGCAATTCTCCACTCTGCTCGAATGAAGCCTGTACTTGAGCTATTGTTGAATATGGTGCTCAGTGGCGATGTGAGGCTAGTTCTTACTGGAGATGTTGCAGAAGACAACCTGGGATAATATCAGCTCCCATGGAAGCTCTGTTTTTTGCCTTGGATAGGGCCTTTGATCTACGGAGATGTGAGGTGTGGGACAGGTAGCAGGGATGTCGAGTGGAATGAGGTATAGCCTGGTAAGGCAGGGGTGCTCTCCTCAGCATTTAACCATGTTTGTGACTGCACAGCTGTCAGCATCTTCCAGTGCAAGGACAGCCTCCAGTGAGTGCATTTTCAGGTAAAGGCTCCCAGCGTTAAGCAGCATGATCTTCAATTTGTTTTCTGATGGATCTTTTATGTTGGAAGATTTGTCTTTGGGACATTGCCTAAAAAAAGGCACAATGAGGGATGCAACAGCCTTGGCCAGAATCCTGAATCCCAGGGGTGACATATGGGGGAGGCAACAGCCGTGCCAGAATCCTGAATCCCAGGGGTGACATATGGAGGCCATCTCTGGCAAAGCATTGAGGTCTGTCAACCATGTCATCCCGGGCAGACAGATAATGGATCCCCTCAGAATGACACCAGGGACCAAGCCAATTTTTGAAGTTTATTTTTTGTTGGCATTGTGGTATCATTGTTGAAGGAAAGATGCTGCTTAGGGCTAGGGTCATACCTGTCTGGGACACATATATACTCTGTAATAAAACAGGTATGGAGTGGTTGTTCCAGAGAAGGGGTAGTCAATGCATGACAAACTAATCATGGAGGAGAGACCTATTTGCTGAAGTAGGTTCATATTTCTGATACTAGTGTTAGTCAACTCTTCAAGTGGGGATCTGGCAGCCCAGGCATCTCATCTCCACCAATGACCTAAAAAGCAAGGCAGAGAGGAGTCTATAGGACACTGAACACGAACAAGCAAGGCAGAGAGGAGTCTATAGGACACTGAGAATGAACAGAGCCTCCAGCCTCTCATGCTGGCTCAATATATTTTTTGTTAAGAACCTCTGGGGTTGCTCTAACTACCCAATGAGTGTAGTACGGTACAATCCAAGAGAGAGTCATTGTATTCTATGATGGGTCTGATTAGCATGGAATATAGACTTCAGTTGATTCAGAGGAGATGCTCTTTGAGAGAAGTTCTACCAGATAGTGTTGCTGACCTCCTCCTAAAGTTTTTGTTGCCACTACTTACGCAGGAGGTCAGTAGAACAACTGGCTAATGACGTGTCAAACTGGGATGAAACGTGCAAGGAGGAAGGTAGGATTTAGAAGACATGATAAAGTACAAAGCTGGTGGGTCCGTGACTGGAATATGTAAAAAACAAGCACTCCATCTACAAAAAAACTAGTGAACTTTGATCAAAGGTGGCTTCCGTCTGTATATAGTATGAGAAAAATTACATGAGTGTCAGTGAAAGCCAAACTTTCTCTATAATAATGTGCCGATCGTCAAACATAAATGAAAACCACATACCTCAATCGGTGTCCTAACAATACCTGCAGTAGGAGATCGTGGATCGGCAGTATTGGCAAGGTGCTTGTTGACAAGAGGTCTAACGGGAGTTTCTTGCTGCTGCAGCTTACTTTCATTTAACCCCATCACTTTAATTTAATGGCTCTCACAAAGGTTCAGCTTCTTCAGAAGTCAGTAGTGGATGATCTAAAAGAAGAAATTAAAAAAACAACTGGTCACTGGCTGCTAGACTTCTTATCAGACTGAGAAGTGCACAAGCCATCACCTTAAGATTTACGGCAGCTGTAGGTGTGTGAGGGGTGGGGGGAGAATAATATAGAGTATACCACAGCCACGTTATCACAAGGTTTACCCATGGCTGGTGTAGTTTAATCATGAGGGTCCCTGGAGTGATTAAACAAAGCAAACCATGGATAAAACTTCAATTTACCACACCAGAGAGTCTGTTATTACCATTATACAATGACATTAAGAAAAAAAATGCTTACTTATCTTAAATAATGTCTTTGTATGATGGCCACATGGTGGTGTTCTACTTTTGTTGGATATCCCGATGCTTTTTTTGATGTACTGTGCATCCATATGGTACTTGTGTTACATCAGTGCTTTGAGAAGAAAACAACGGAGAAAGATCTCAGTTGCCTGTTTTTTTTTTTTTAAATAAGGCTGAAATTTGGACACTGTACGAGACAACATGGAGAAAGTACTTTTGAATAATGTACCTGACTTTCCTAGCTCTCTCAACCTCCAGACTGCCCAGATTTCGTTTTTATGGTGAATAAAACTTACATTAGTATATGCTCGATTTACAACAGGCATGCTGGTTGGGCTGACCAATCAGTATGTTTGTTTTTAAATATTAATGGCCAGTCATTGTATAATACCCATTACTACTGCTGTGAATGGTCATCTAATGGCCTTGTATCGGCTGGATAAAAGAAAAAGTGCACAATGTTTTTGAACAGAATCAATCAGCAAACACAGGCATCTAGGCTTAGACCATCACGTGTCTACATTACTGAGGAAATGGTTCTATGTTGTGCAACTTATAAACACAAAGATATAGCATATAGGTAAAAGGAAGTCATTGTTCCTCTGTATTCAGCATTCTTCAAACCCATCACTGAGTACAATGCCCCCCTTTGGATGTACCTAACCAAGCATATCCAACTGGAATGTCCACAGACGTTCCTCACTAAAAGACTACAGGGCATAAGTACCATGTCCTATGCAGATCGCCTCAAGGCTCTATCCCTGTTACTTGGTCTCCTACAGGTTGTTGAAAGGAGATCTATGCCTAGCATAGAAGGCACCGGGAGACCCTACTCTGTTGGAGCTCCTGGATATCCACAAAACAAATGGCACCACAATTACCCATTCTAAACACGTAAACTTTGCTTGGGATATCAACAGGACTTGCTGTTGAGACCGGTATGTATCCCAGAGACTATATCTTCTCTAGAACAGGCTCCCCATCCATGTGAAGCAGAGTTCTTTCCTAACCCAATTCAAGTGCAACTTGGACAAACTGATGTGGAACAGGAAATTCATCCCTGGTTTGGCACCTGTCTCTCTAATGGACACATGCAACCTGTAAATGGTTCATCTCACAGGCCCCTACTTGTAAATATTTCACCTCCCAACTCACTGCGTATACTAGTCAAGGGTACCAGAACTTATCAGAGATTTTGGATGCATGGCTAGGCTTACACAAACAAAAACACCACCACTCAGAGAAAGCAGGCAGACGGCCAATCAATTACACACCATACAACTGTGTAACTACGAATACAAACACAGCTTGTAATGCTGTTGTATAAAGTCACAGCCTCCTATTCTGCACTCGAACCAGGGGTGATAAAATCCTCGACCTGGTTCTTACCCAATATGGAACTCTAACTTCATCCCAGACTAAAACAGAGTACAACTCAGTCACATCACCACCAGACTGAAACCAAAACCTTATTTCAATACGTTGATATTCAGAGAATATACTAAGGCTAAAAAAAACAAAAACAGAGAGGACACGGCTAAATTCAAGAATCCCCTTCCAGTATGATGATCCAAGAATCCCCTTCCAGTATGATGATCCCACTGCTTAAGCAGAATCATTTACTGCCAGGTTCTGCTACATAGATGCAGCTGTCACCTTCAAAAGTAAATACAAGGGCAAATTTAAAAATAAACCCCTATGGTGGAGCCCGAATACAAGTATACTCTATAAAGGGGGGGGGGGGGTCTTTATTCATATTACTTCTAAACTGTTTTCCTTGAGGAATCATAGGAATTGTGCATTATCTTTTTAATTAACTGTTTTGTTATCTGATAATTGTTTAATACATGGAGCTCTTCTCTCTGAGCCTCCACTGAAAAAGGGCTCTTCAGCTCAGTTGGACACATACCCAGTACACACACCACACACACACACACACACACTTTTATTATACATACATTTACATATGGATCTACTTTTCTTATTGAAATTTCACTCTCTCGAAAAAAGAAAAAGTAACCCCCCACTTCCCACAACCATTTGGAAATGGTCTGTTTTGACACAACAACTTGTCCCTTCTTACCTTCACAAGAAACACACACACAAAAGCTTTATCTATATAAATCTAGGAGAAAAAAAAATTATATATAATTTAGTTCTGTCAAGACAGTAACCAAGCGGTCTGTGGACATCAAAGGTATACAGTATTCTCTCCCTCATTTTTAGATTCAGTATAAAAACAGGAAGATGCATAGTTTGGCTTAAGGTAAACTCCGATACCTCTTTTGGCATAAAAGGAGGATTAGTTCTCAAAGAAACCCCGACCACATAGAAAATGAGGTAGGGTTGATTCACCATAAAAGCCAATGAGCTTGCAACTCAGATACCCTTTCTTGCAGAAGTTAGAGACCCTTCTTGCAGATGTTAGAGCAATCAGGAAAACTGTTTTCCATGTTAAGAATTAGAAGTTATGTACTCACCATAACGTTCCATCTGAGTAGGTGTATTCATTTGTCTGCAACCTGTGGGTTATGGATCCGATCCGGCATGGTTTTCCAGCTATGGATCCAAGCTCTCAGCTCCTCCCCTCACCCATAATGCCCTGCTCTACCCTCATGACCTCAGATCGAGTTTGCCAAAGCAACAATACCCTAAAAAGGGTAACAAAGAATATGCAGGAAACTGAAAGGCCAGGGGGATAGGAGGGCGGGATGGTTGCAGACAAATGAATACACCTACTCAGATGGAACGTTATGGTGAGTACATAACTTCTAAATCTGAAGTAGGATATTCATTTGTCTGCAACCTGTGGGACAGAGTCCCCAGCTACCTGAATCTTGGGCGCCATCATGGAAGGATATTCGAGCAACGCTGAGCCAAAGGATGCTCTACCCTAGATGCAAGATCCAACTTATAGTGGGAAATAAGCGTATGAGATGAAGCCCACGTGGCTGCTGCACAAATATCATCTAGAGGAATCCTAGCCTTGAAGGCTGCCGAGGTAGATACTGACCGGGTTGAATGGGCATGAACACCCTCGGTGGGCCTTCCTGAAGCTTGATAAGCCAATAAAATGCACTGTGAAATCCAGCGGGACAGAGAAACTTTAGAGATTGGCTTGCCCAAATTGAATTTTGCAAAGGAAATAAACAGCTGGTCGGATTGCCTATGACCAGCTGTCCTGTTCAGATAAAATCTAAGTTGCCTGTGAACATCTAGTGAATGTAGCTTATATTCACCTTTGTTTTCATATTTAGGGAAGAAAACAGGGAGGTTAATGGATTGATTGATGTTTGCTTCAGAAGCGATTTTAGGAAGAAAGGACGGGTTGGTCCTGAGGGAGACACGGTCCGGATGAAATACCAAGTAAGGAGGTTTAGCTGATAAAGCTTGAAGTTCAGAAACTCTCTTGGCTGATGTAATGGCTACCAAAAGGCTGTCTTGTAGGACAAGAATTTGAGATCCACCGTAGCCGCTGGCTCGAAAGGAGGAGCGGTCAAGGCCTGTAGGACCAAAGAAAGGTCCCAAGGAGGAAGTGCTTGTTTTATAGGGGGCCTGAGAAGAAAAGTACCTTTAAGAAATATTTTACACAATTTGGCTGACATAAGAGGATTAGAGTCATGGCCAATGTGATAGTGAGAAATTGCCGCCAGTTGAACTTTGACTGTGGAACTGCTGGCACCATCGTTAAAGAGAGTGGTTAGAAAGTCAAGCAGTAAAGGGAGAGGAACCGTGAAGGGATTCAGGCCTTGCCGCTCCGCCCACAAAGAGAAACGTGTCCATTTGCTCCTGTAAACCTTTCTAGTGGATGGTTTATGAGCCGCCACCAAAATAGCCTTTACAGGTGAAGAAATACCGGGAGTCCTTATCAAGAGTGGAACTGGAGCAGCCAAGCGGTCAGCTTCAGGTTGTCCAGGTTCGGAGGAGGAATGCAGGATGGATGGGATATCAGATACGGGATGGGATCTAGAATCCAAGGAGGATTCACCGAGTGAGACCTTAGGAAGGGGAACCAGATCTGTCGAGGCCAGAATGGAGCAATGAGAATCATTCTGCAACCCACCCGAGAGGCTTTCTGAAGAACTTGCAGCATCAGAGGCAAGGGTGGATAGGCATACAGAAGACCGGGTGGCCAAGCATGCACCAGAGCGTCTCTTGGGGTACCTCCGGGAGGAGGTATTAGAGCGAAAAACTGTCGCACTTGGTGTTTGAGGGAGAAGCAAAAGATCGCATGAAGGGTTCCCCACCGTGCGAATATGTGTTCGCTACTTGACAATTGAGAGACCACTCGTAAGGGGTCAGAATGGTGCGACTGAGCTTGTCCGCTAGGATGTTGGACCGACCGGAATGTGCGTTGCTATTAGAAAGCGATTGGTGGAGATTGCCCATTCCCAAACTCTCATGGCCTCTCGACAAAGAGGGTAAGACCTTGTTCCCCTTGCTTGTTGATGTACCAGACAACAGACATGTTGTCCGATTGAATCGCAATTGTTCCCAAGGGAAGAAAGTCCTGAAGTGCTAGCAACGCTAAGAGCACTGCTCTCATCTCTAGAACATTGATATGCAGTAAGGTCTCTGAATCGCTCCACGTGCCTTGGACGGTCCGGCCCAAAGTGCCCCCACCCGAGGCGGGAGGCGTCCGTGGTCACCGTGGCGAGAGGGGGAGAAGCACAAAATGTGCGGCCTTTGTGGAGATCCGGGGAGTGGAGCCACCACAAGAGGGACCGCTTGCAAGCCTTGCTGATCGCTATGGGATGATGCATGGGGAGAGCAAGGTATGACCACTGTACTAAGAGCGTCCACTGTAGAATGCGCATATTGAGCCTGGCAAGAGGAAGAAGTGCTATAGCCGATGCCATGGACCCTAGAGCCCTCAGGACCAACTCCGCTGGAACAGAACTTGAAAGGAGAATGGCCCGCACCTGGAGCTGCAGATTTAGAACTCTGTCCGCAGTGAGGAAGGCTCGTAAACTCCTTGTGTCTAGCCTGGCCCCTATAAAATCTAAGAGCTGTGTGGGCCAGGTTGGACTTTTGTATTTATTGTGATGCCCAGAAAGGGAGCAAGATGGAGAAAGGAGTCTCGCCAATAGAAGTAGATGCCTTGTTGGGGCGGTAAGAAGCCAGTCGTCCAGGTAGGGAAAGACCTGCACCCCTGAAGCCTCAGGTGGGCCGCTACCACTGCTAATACTTTGGTGAACACCCTGGGGCTGTGGTGAGACCAAAGGGAAGGACCCGAACTGGTAGTGACTGGCTCCCAGCCGAAGCGGAGAAACCTCCTGGAGCGCCTGTCCATCAGGATGTGGTAGTACGTCCTTGAGATCTATCGAGCACATCCAGTGATTTTCTCCCAGAAGGGGAGAATAGATTGCAGAGTGACCATTCGAATTTTTCTTTGGGGACTGCCAGATTCAATAGAGAGGTCTAGGATTGGTCTTAGTTCCCCGTCTTTTTGGCACTAAAAAGAATCTGGAGTAGAACCCTGATCCGATCTGGTCTGGGGAACGGGCTGGATGGCTCTTTTCTTTAGCAGATGGCCAATTTCTGCCAAAGCGGCCTCCCGTTGACCGGGTGGGGCGTCTGGGAGGGACTTCAACTTTGGAAGGTGAAGGAAAGGAATGCAATATCCCTGGATATGATTTGGAGAACCCAGCGGTCCGATGTTATGGACTCCCATGCCGCTAGGTGCCCAGCGTCCCCGACTGCCTCCAGAGTAGAGCAGTCGGGCAACCCTCAGGGTTGCTGTGCGGCCGTTCAGAGAAAGGTTCCCTGGACCCGAAGTTTCTGGGAGCCCCTCTGCCTCTAGGGCGGCGTCCTCCCTGTCCTCCTCTGCCACGGAAGGACTGGTTGTCCGGAGCAGGCTGGGACTGCTGCGACTTCGGAACCACATCTTCTTCTGACCCTTTTGGTTCCTAGAATAGGGCCTCTGGGGTGCAGAGAAGCGGATTCCGACGGCAGACAGCGTCTTCCGTCCTTTCGCTCTGGGTCAACGTCTGCGAACGGTCTTGCCAAACAGAGCAGAACCATCAAAGGGGCGTCGCAACGACGCTTTGAAGGGCTCAGAAAAATGACGGAGCCAGGCCTGACGTCTAGTGACCAGTCCTGTCCCGCAGCTCTAGCGCCCTCCGTTGCATGGGAGAGTAGCCGCATAGAAGTATTTGTAACTGACCTAAGAGTGGCCATACGGGTGGAGTGCAGAACTCTGTCCTCCTCCGAAATGGACTCAGGGGATGCAGCGTATTCCTTAATAAGATCTCGCTGCATCCGAATAACATGTGCCAAATAGTTCAGCGCCCTTACCGAGAAGGTCGCCGAACTGAACATCCGCTTCCCCAAGCGGTCCATCATCCGAGACTCCTTGCTCGGTGGGTGGACTGAGGACTCTCCTGAGCCAGTTCCCTCTTTGTGGCCGCCGTCAACATGGCATCTACCGGAGGCCCCTTACTCCAATGGGTCCGGTCGGATGGCGGACTAAGGATCCTATCCGGTCTTTTGGGAATTGGCTCCACGGTGTCCGGTTCCTTCCACGCCCTGGTGGTAATAAGGTCCACCAGGGGTCGGCAGGGGACACCCAAGAGGTAGACGGGCCCGTTTCAAATGCCTCCAAGAACACGGACTCGTCCGAGGAAGACTTGGGGGCAGACCACCCCTTATACGGAGCATTTCCATGATGTCTCCAAAGGAGACATCCTCGGGGTGACCGTGGGGAGCCTTCCCTTCCTCCAAGTCCGTGTCTTCTGTGAGAGACTCGGGGAGTCAATGTGCCTCCTTTTGCGTATGCTTGCGAGGACCTCCTCTGGGGGCTGTCAGAGGAGTCCTCGCAAGCAATTTGCTCCATAGGAGCAACTTGGGGCACAGAAAGCGGGCTGTCCCAGGGGCCGGATGGTGGAAGCCTGGCCCAGTGCAGAGGGAGCGGGGCGGAGCGAAACAAGTGCCGGGGTCTGGAGACCCTCAACAGAGCCCTCTCCACTACATCAAAAGCCGAAGGGAGCCGACCTCGACCAAAGGATCCGACAATCGGCTCCCCTCGGATCCGAGTGGACGGAGCGGCGCCAAGCACTCGGATCCGAAGGGACAGTACGCTCCGACACAGGGCGCCGAAGGAGCACTGATCCCCGGATCCGGCTCGGATCCAGGCTCCGAGAGGTCGGGTCCGGCACTCGAGGGCAGGGTCGGATCCAGTACCAAGTACTATCGGCCGACCCACCCCGGCTCGGCTGCTCGGCTCCAGCTGCTCCGAACCCGGATAGCGGGTCGGAGAAGGAGCAATAGGCTTAAAAGGGTGTTGAGCTCCCCGAGGGGAGGCAAGAGCACTCCCATCTGCATCTGGGCCTGGATGAACCTTCTCATCATCCGGTCCAGATCAGCATCAGAAAGGCTATGGGTAGATCTCGACGAGGCTACCGAGGTAGGCCTGGAGTGCCTCCTCGATAGCCTCGGCGGAGATCGGGTCTCCTCCTCCTCAGGACCCGTGAAAAGCACACAGGGGACGGAGCCGAGAAGGAGGAGACCGACGACCGGAGCCGGGAGAAGCCGCTTGGCTGGCGGGGCGAAACAGAGGTCTCGGCCGCGCTGGTGCTTCTCCTCCGGTCCTTTTAGTAGCATCCCTCTCCTCTCCAGAAGCGGGAGGTTGAGTCCCAGGAGCAGGTGGGGGTGCCACAGGGGGAACAACTGTAGCCACAGTAATCCCTGAAGGAGCGGAGGCCGGAGCCGAGTCTGGCGGTAGAAGACCCGCCAAGACCAGCTTGGACCTCCGCTCCCTCAGTGCCCTGGGGTTGAACCCTGCACAAATGGAACAACCAGATGTGAGGTGTTCAACCCCGAGACACTAACACACCGAGTGTGGCCATAAGCCGGTGAGAGCTTATGGCCACACTCGGAGCATTTTGAAAAAATAGATTTAGGCTGATCAGCCATAATCTATAAACCACTAAAAGCTACTAAAAGTAACTTAAAACAAAAAGACACACAGGCCTACACACACACTCTACGCAGCGAGGGAGGGAATAAAAATTATTTAATTTAACTCAAAATAAACTCAAATTAAACTTTTCAGAAAGGGAAACCTAAACTTTCACACAGAATCACTCAAAGAACCAAAAATTTTTTGATTTTACAAGTAATAAAATACCACTTAGCTGAGAGCTATGTACCCAAATCCAGTCACCAGCGCGGCAAACGAGATCTGAGGTCATGAGGGTAGAGCAGGGCATTATGGGTGAGGGGAGGAGCTGAGAGCTTGGATCCATAGCTGGAAAACCATGCCGGTTCGGATCCGATATCGGATCCATAACCCACAGGTTGCAGACAAATGAATATCCTACTTCAGATCTTCTGTTAATTGCCACCAGTCATTTCCAAAAGAAGGGAGAACCATAGCTGTCTAGGCTGGAAGAGTCTCACCACAAAGTTTTTTTTGGAGGGGGTGGATTCCTTCTGAATCTTCAGAAGATTCCTGGATACAAGTGGAAAGGGTGCAAAAGAATACAGGGACATTCCTGCCCCAATAAAAGAAAATACATCTTTCAGGCTTTCTTGCCTAGAGTCCTGGAACAGAATCTTGCCAGTCAGGAGACTGGAAAGTCTACTTCAAGTTTTGACCATCTATGGGGAGCTCTGAAGACCCTCTGATCTAGTTTCCATTTGTGAGGGTCTGGCCTGGTCCTGCTCAGCTTGCCTGTCTCACAAATTTTGCGTTGACAGAACGTAAGATGCCTGTAGAGTGAGACTGTGCAGTGAAGCTACATCCCAAGCCAACATGGCTAGGTCTGCAAAGGGGGTATGAGCTGGTTCCCCTCTGCTTGTTGGTGTACCACAAGACTGTGGTACTGTCCAACACCTCTTTGAACCATCTTTTGTTCCCCCCAGCCTACTCTGAGAGGAGTGTGTCTTGATTAGGGCAAGTATCTCCTACATATTTATGTGCTTAATCTTTACTTTGGGTCCCACCCCTCCTGCACTTTTATCCCCCCTGAAATGCTCCAGAAGCAAAGTCCGAAGCATCTGTGGTAACGGACTGCTTTGGGGAAAGGAGGGAGATGGGAAGACCTGGATTTAAGGATATCTTTAGTCTCCACAAAAATACTTTTCCTCTGACAATTGAAAAGAAAGGGCGTTGATGCTGTCACCATGCAGATTGTACCTTTCCCATGTGAAATCTTCCGAGGGATAGCATTAGCTTCTTAGATACCATAAGATCTAAAATCCTGAGGTATTCCCTCACAATGTCTGAAGTCACAGTGGAAAACTTCAGAAACAGATCTGAGGATCTATTTTTTTCCTGTGGGGGAAAAAAAAGCTTTGAACCAAGGTGTAAGGACTTGACTGTTTTCTTGGAATCACAGGTTATATAAGATTTCTCACCAGAGAGAGATTTCTGACACTAAGAAAACCACTGCACCAAGAGTGTTCACAAAATTCAAAGGCTAAATGTAGAGAACCAATGTGATCCAGACATACAAAATCTTAAGAAATGTCTGAAGTATGGACAAATAGGGATGTGATAACACTAAACTTGAGAGGTTTAGCATCAGGAAACTTGAGAGAGGAATATACGTTTAAGTGACAGAATTTCTTAAGGGCATATCACAAACTGGTTTAGAAGAGAAAAATCCAAACTGGTCCCAAAGAGTTTTCTTTCTTTGGCACCAAGAACATTCCTGAATAAAAACCTTCCCACTTGGGGTGGAGGAACTGGTCATATCAGTCCCTAGGACAGCATGTGATGAACAGTTGAAAAAAATCTGATCTGGAGGATGAGGAATGACCCCATGGAAGAGAGAAATTTCCTCCCACTACCATCTGTAATCTTGATGAACGACACTGGGAACCCATTTGTCTGAAGCAATCTGTTGTCAGACAAAGAAAAAAAAAAAAAAAGGAGCTTAAAAGACTTTCAGGAAAAAAAGGGGGCCAGAGTGGGAGTAGGTCACAAGGTCTCGAACAGCCAGACTTCTTTGACTGTCCCTTAGTTTGGGAAGGTTTGAGACTTTTTTGGAACACCCTTGCCAGACCTTCTTAAAATGTCTGCTTACCTCAATTCTTTTGGAGACCATTTTGTTTTCACTTCTGCAGCAGATAGCCATGAACCTATCTGCCCTAAGGCATTTATAAGCCTAGCCCAAAGTTTTGTGGCTTACGCCACCCCTTATATGAAAAAATACTGTGCCCATTAGTTTGTTGTGCCTCTGTCCAGCAGTGACACAGAGGATTCCCGGGGTAAACCTACGATCTCCCATCCACAGGTTAAGATTTCTCTTTAACAGAGCCAGCGAGGTGCTTTGACTGACATGGACCGGGATATTATTCCACAGCATAGGGAGTCTGAGTGGTAAATCTATCCCTCCAGCACGTCCTATTTATATCCGTGCTAAGGTTTTAAGTCGCTTGCTCGAGTGGTTTTGGTGGATTTGGATTTTTTGAGGTGGAGCATGTCCATCAATTCCGGGTTGGACATGGCCTTGTATGTCAGGCACATGTCACCTCTGAGTAGACTGTATGCGACTGAATAGAGCTGGAGTTTCTTCAATCTGGCAGCATATGACAGATTTTGAGTCCCTTTATCCTTTTGGTGAGGAACTTTTGGGGTCTCTCCAATTGCTGCAGATGTCGGGCGAGATACATCCCGAATGGGGCATTGTACTCTATCATTGGTCTAATAAGTGAAGAGTACAGGGGAACAATGACCTCACTAGATCTGGATGTGAATCCCTTCATGATCAGGTGGGCAATGTAGAAGGTCTTTCTAACAACTTTAGCAACGTGAGTGTCAAAAGAAAGGCCACTGTCAACCTGGGTCCCCAGGTCCCTGATGACCTCTTCTGTGCTTAGTGGATTGCCACCTATATGGTAGCTTGGGGTTACCTTGTTTTTCCCGAAGGGTAGGACTACATTTTTTGGCGTTTAACTTCAGGCCATGGCTCTGGCACCAGCTATCTGTTTCCGTGAGTCCCTTCTGAAGGATATCCGTGTCCGATGCACTTTCCACTATGGCGCCCAGTTTGCAGTAGTCTGCAAACTTTGTCAGCCAAAGTCCTCCCATGTTGGCATGAACTTCTGAGAAGTAGATGCCGAACAATAGGGGGCCAAGGACAGAGCCCTGTGGGACACCACTTGTGACCGGCTTGGAGTCTGACATAGCGCCAGCAACTCTAACCCTGTGGGTTCTGTCCTTAAGCCAGTTTGCAACCCATCTTGTGACATATGGGTTTACATTTAAGCTGGTAAGTTTTTCTACAATACCCGAGTGGGGTATTGTGTCGAAAGCCTTACAAGGACAAGGTAGGCTGTATGGGCTGCCTTTCCCTCATCAATGGCCTTGGTGACTGTTTTGAAGAAGTCGACAAAGTTCAAAAGGCATGATCTGCCCTTGACGAAGCCAAACTGGGTCGGGTCCAATGTCTGCAAGTCCCCTATATCTTTGTTTATGAGCTCCATTATGATCCTCTCCATAGCTTTGCAGACTAGACTTGTTAAGCTTATGGGGCGGTAATTACCAGGGTCCTTAGAGGCACTGCCTTTGTGGAGTGGGACCACAGTTGCCGTACGCCACTCCTTGGGCATGTATCCTGTGGTAAGGCTGAGATTAAACAGCTGCCTTATGTGTGGGTTTAATTCCTCATTTAGCTCGTGTAGCACACAGCCGGGGACACCATCTGGTCCCATTGATGCTGTGTTTTTAGCTTTAGAGAGAGCAGCTTTCACCTGCGCATTTGAGATGTCTGGGAGGCTACACTCAGCTGGGATAGTCATCTCTCCTTTTGGGGGGGGTGAAGTTTGCACTGAACCTGTCTGCCAGTATGTTGGCAATGTCTGTGGGTTCAGTGATTTTTGTATCATTTTGGACTAATTCTGAGCATATCTGGGAGTTTCCACCCAGGTTCTTAACATAGCTGAAAAAGGCCTTATGATTGTCCTTTGAATCCATGGCAATTTTTCTCTCAAAATTGGCCTTAGTTGATTTTATGAGTGCTCGTATTTTTTTACTAATAATGATCAGGGGTGACTTCCCTTTTATGGATTTTGTTCCATCATGTAATAGCTTTCTCCTCTTATTGTAAAGTTTGTTAATGGCTGGGGTCCACCAGACTGGGCGTTTGCCCTTTGTGGAAAGAGTCTTGGTTTTATTTGGGATTGCCTGATCCATGCAGTCCTGGAGGTGTTCATAGAAGGCAGTTGTAAGGGCTTCCGCAGCTTGGGTTGTGGTTTCCATTGGCTCAGGGGCCTTGAAGGATACCACACCAGTCTTTAGTAGTGTGAAGTTTGCTTTAGAGAAGTTCTTCACTGTGGTCTTTTTTGTTTGGGGTGGGGGTGGGGGTGGGATGTGGATTTCCAGTGAGATTAGTTCATGATCAGATCACACCAATGAGGGATATACTTCTGGTGTGGAGCATTTTGTCCCCATGTTTGTCAATGCGATCTAGTATATTTTCTCCTCTCGTGGGAACAGTGACTAGCTGTTCCATGGCATTTGAATTTATGAACTCCAGGAACCATTGGGCTAGAAAGTTAGGGCTTGAGTAATGTTCCCAGTCTATATTCGGGTAGTTGAAGTCACCCAATATGGTGGTGTTTGGAGATACATGTATACCCTCCAGTGTCTTCAGGAAGGCTGTGTGGGTTCCTGAGTTTGAGAGGGTGGCCTGTAGCATGCTACAATTTGTAGAGCAGTTTTGCCTATGGTTAGTTGCACCTGGATGGTTTCCGAAGCTTTGCGCGTTGCCACCAACCTGGAGGTGCGGGTATCCTTTATAAATATGGATACACCCCCTCCTTTTGTGGTGTGGTCCGGGTTTTGGGGCCGGAACGCATGATATGAGGTAAAACCTAATAGTGCCGGGGTGCTCTCAGGAGCCTTGAACCAGGTTTCAGTTACAGCACAGACATCGATGTTCTCCATACTGAGAAGGGCCTCGAGTGCGTGCATTTTGAGATTTAGACTTCTGGCATTAAGCAGCATTACCCTCAGTTTCTTCCCATTTTTGTTTTCTAGGGTGGTAGGTTTAGAATTTGAGCCTTCCTAAAAAAGGCACTATGGGGGTGGCAAGAGCCTTAGCCAATATCCGGAATCCCAGGGTGACAGGTGCAAGCCGTCCCTTGCGAAGCAGCGTGGCTTGTCAAGCATGTCATCCCAGGCAGACAGACACTGGATCCCCTTTGAATGACACCAGACATTAAGCCAATTGTTAAAGCTGATCATCTTGTCTCTATATTGTGGCATCATTCTTGGTGAAGGAAGGATACTGCTCAGGGTCAGGGTCATACCTGCCTGGGCTACATAATCAGAGAGCTCCTCTGTCTCTTTTCATGTAGTCCAGGGAGGTACGTCTCAGGTCGTTCACACCAGCATGGACAATGACTGTCATATTTGTACTTGCCGTGGAGTGACCCGAGTGCTTGTGTTATGTGGCGGATTCTAGCGCCCGATAGGCAGCTTACTGTGACCCTCTCCTTGTTCAGCCTGGTGAGTGGGACGTCAGTGTGTCTGACTATGGAGTCACCTATGACAAGTATGTTTGGTGTTGTATTTGGCCTTAAGGGCTGTGACTGCTTTTGTGGTTTATGTGTTGCTTGTGGGGTGTCTTGAGGTAGCAGTTGTTTGGGTGTCTGCTTTGGAGGCCTCTGCTGTTGAGGTAAATTTTTACTCAGAGCCTCCGAGTATGTCTTTGTGTGTTTGATTCAGTGGTATGGTAGCATTATGTGAGGCTGGTTTTGTGGTGTGTGTAGTTGGCCGAACTCCTGTCTGAGCTTGCCAGTCCCGAGTTGGCCGAACTCCTGTCTGAGCTTGCCAGTCCCGAGTTGGCCGAACTCCTGTCTGAGCTTGCCAGTCCCGAGTTGGCCGAACTCCTGTCTGAGCTTGCCAGTCCCGAGTTGGCCGAACTCCTGTCTGAGCTTGCCAGTCCCGAGTTGGCGCAACTCCTGTCTGTGCTTGCCAGTCCCGAGTTGGCGAACTCCTGTCTGAGCTTGCCAGTCCCGAGTTGGCGGAACTCCTGTCTGAGCTTGCCAGTCCCGAGTTGGCCGAACTCCTGTCTGAGCTTGCCAGTCCCGAGTTGGCCGAACTCCTGTCTGAGCTTGCCAGTCCCGAGTTGGCCAAACTCCTGTCTGAGCTTGCCAGTCCCGAGTTGGCCAAACTCCTGTCTGAGCTTGCCAGTCCCGAGTTGGCCGAACTCCTGTCTGGTCTTGCCAGTCCTGAGTTGGCCGAACTCCTGTCTGAGCTTGCCAGTCCTGAGATAGGCCAAACACTAAATTTGTATCCAAGGGAGAACTTAAAAGGAGTCATTTTTCTCATAATCTGGAAAGTTATGAATGCAGCCATGCAAACCGACTACAGCCATTCACACATTAAACAGCGAGTAGTGACCTATGCAGTAGAAGAAACCAAGCTATTTAAAGCAGATTTTTTTTTTCTCAAAAAGAAATAACTACAGATTAAACATTCCTCATACTTTCACAATTTATCAGGACAAGCTTTAACATATGAAGCTGACAATTCAGAAAACCAAAGTTGCAGAAATATAGACTTCTCGCTTCTCCCCCATACCTATCAATTTTCCCATCCTACGTCAGGTTTGAGAACGGTGTAAAAAATTTAAGACTGAGAAACTGTATACATCCTGCCTGCCTTTTTAGGGGCAGCTGGCTAGCTGATGGAACAGGAAAATTGCAGGTAGTAACATCCTCTGAAGCAGATACAACAGGAGGAATGGGTGTAGATTCTGGAAAATCCTTCTATAATAAACTCAGTATTTTCTGTGGGACTGAGAAACCTCACTGTTCTCCCATAGAGAACACTAGCACATTCTAGCAATCGTCTCAGAAATAAAGACCCCCCACATACACATGGAAAATAAGAAACTGAGTTCTCTTCACAGTCTGAGGAAAAAAAAAAAAAGTCAGTCCCAGCATCTGTTGCTCAGATTCAAAATCTTGAATCTCTTCAAGAAAAGAGGAAGCCCTCTTTCAGAAACTACTTTACAAGAAGGATCAATAATCGGAATTAAACAGAGCCAGACCCAGTAAACTGTTCCAGTCAAAGGAATTCAGGAGTAGTAACATGCTTGGGTTAATTTGTTTTGGAATGAATGAAAGAATCAATGAATGAATCAATGCCAACCGTGTTATTAATGGCAGCAGCTGTGCCCGTAGGGATGGACACGGCACTGACAACAGGGAAATCTTCCTTGTACACTCTCTAGGATTGACATGAGTGGCGGTCTGTAGGGCATTCCAATAGCCACAGAGGATGTGGCTAACCCCCGGGCCATAGTGTCTGTAGGTGCTACACCAGAGGCATCCAGGATAAGAGAGGAGTGGTCTGAGGTGCAACAAGGAGCCAAAGCAGAGTCACCCACCTGCACCAGAGGCGATCACAAGCCTGTTGTGGTGGCAAAGGCTACTTGCTTAATTTTTTTCTTTTTGTGGCTGGAGGAAGGACAGACCATGGGAGTGACAATCTGTTCCATGTTCAAACCGAAAATGGTGCCCCTTTCCTAGGAAAGATAAGCAGCAAATGCCAGTAAAGCTAGCAGTCCACTTCTGATTTATTTTTTAAACGAGAGAAAAAAAAAAAAAAAAAGCACCTTCCAACACCATGCCAGCCCCAAAGAAAATGTTTTCAGTTAGCTAATTCTACTTGTAAAACGATAAATAAAATGAGTGCTCTGTGCAAAATTACATTTCAATCTCGAGGCAGTTTAACACAACACTCCTAGCAGACCGACTCTAGTAGGACTACTGCTCTGGTACAGCACGCAGCATTTGGGGGGGGGGGGGTCACAGTGTATGAAAAGATTGCAGTTTTGCTCAATGAAGACACCGGTGTGATCAGTCCCCGCAGCCTGTTCTTCAGTCTGAAGTTTGTTTACAAGTACAGCTTGCAGTTTACATTGGAAGTACTGAATCAGCTGCAGTCAACTCAAATATTTGTACTCTGCAGGCTTTGCACATTCAAGAGAGATGCAGTGACTTTTCAGTCTGAGTATTCCCTCGGATTGTGTTCCTAGAAAATAATCGGTCTAAAATAAATTACAGCGAGATCTGGCTAAAATATAGCTATGCTCCACTAGGCTTCTCTGTACTTCCTCACAGACAAATATAACCTGAAGTACTTGTGCCCTGGCCTTTAAAGACTGCCCCCCCCCCCCAAACACCCTTTGGATAGCCTTCCTTCTGGAAGATCTTACACTTTATAATCTCACTGCATCCCTTTGCATAAGCAAAGGTTATGAATATGCCCACTAGTAGGGCACTGATGCATGTTTGCAGCTGCCTCTAGTTAATTTTACTTGCCTGCTCAAATCTAAAGTAGTACATTTAAAGGCAGCAGTCCCCAGCATGCTACAGTATGCCAGGACGCTCACTGATTAGCATGCTGGGGGACTGGTCCCTAATCAGTGAGCGTCCTGGCATACTGTAGCATGTTGAGGACTGGTCCCTAATCAGTGAGGGTCCTGGCATACTGTAGCATGCTGGGGACTGATCCCTACAGTATGCCAGGACCCTCACTGATTAGGGACCAGTCCTCAGCATGCCACAGTACGCCAGGACGCTCACTGATTAGGGGACCAGTCCCCAGCATGCTACAGTATGCCAGGATGCTCACTGATTAGGAAACAGTCACCAGCCTGGTACAGTATGTCATGTCACTCATTGATCATACTCCACAGTAAGCAAAGTTGTAAACTTGTTATGCACCAAATCATTATGACATATGGCCCCCACTACAGCAAGCTTGTTAGGAGGTTGGCACTAGAACTTTGCTAATAACGTTTGCTTTGCAACACAGCCAGCAACCACTACAGAAGTTCACCGAACACACATTGACATACAAGTGTTATCAACAGACTTTCTGCTCCCACAAGTTCTTAAAGCTGTTGGTGACAAGAGGTGCATCTTGCTTCTGGCCAGTGTGTAACAGCCCATCTTAGAGTTCCAAGTATAGCACCCTTAAAACTGGCAATACATCAAGGCAGCTACAACTCCCTGTGCATTACATTTACACAGTTCACCAATCAAATCTACTTTACATACGTTATAGAATTAGATTCCAAGATTCACTACGAATTTCTTAGAATCCTGTACTAGAACATAACCTTGACGTAATCTTTAAATCTATGTATACTAACATTATATACACAGCATATATGTGCACTTACTTGCATTATATACATTACACAAATATTAAAAAATGTACACACACGTGTATAAAATGCACAGACCACCAGTTTTATTGCACCCCTACCCACACAAAAAAAAAAAAAATTCAGGTTCTTCCAACAATCATATGAAATAACAATTTTAAAAGTACTTTTTACATAGCTTCATACAGCATGAAGAGCCTTCCTTAGCAAGTATCTGAGCTTTTCAGCAGTCTTCTGGTGTTCCTTGGGCAGGTTCATTCTGGCATCTTCCACTAGGTCTCCTTTCACTGTAATACTTCACTGGCCCTTCCCACAGCAGTGTTTCTTGGTGACCAGCTTTACTAACCAGAAATGAGATGGGAACCTTCCCTAATACAAGGTTCGCTGCGGTTTTGGGAACCTAGCCACTGTAAGGTCTGGCACCAAGGACAACACCGCTGTTGGAAATACACACTAATGAAACTGGCTACAGTCACTGGGAGCAAATGAAAACAGGTCCACGTTTTTCCATATTAAAATGTGGAGAAAGAGGGGTTAAAAGTAGCTCAAAACAAACCAATGTCTTTTGTTATGTTCCTCTTGCAGCTGTCAGAGACCATAGGGTAATTTGTCTGAAAACTGGGGAACTGTAAGTCCAGAAATCCAATTTGTTCCTGACCAAGAGCGGAAATCTCAAAGGTGCGTAAAGTGCGCTATATTTCTACACATGGCAGAGGGAAAATCCTCACGAGTCAAATGTGCATGGATCACGGGAATAAGAAACGTTTACTGTTGCTGGGAGACAATACAACAGCAGCCACACAACTGGACATTTATCAGACAAAAGGCATCACTGCTGGAAATCAGAAATAATGTTTAAATAAATGTTGACTTGAATAGTGTGTGCAGACTGAAGGATGTCTCATTACAAGTTAACAAGCTCACTGAAGACAGGAAAGTTGAAAACGAGCAAACATGTATTAAGCCTCTGGTAAAATCCATCCAGAGACTCCACCCCTTAGGCCTCTGGTAAAATCCATCCAGAGACTCCACCCCTTAGGCCTCTGGTAAAATCCATCCAGAGACTCCACCCCTTAGGCCTCTGGTAAAATCCATCCAGAGACTCCACCCCTTAGGCCTCTGGTAAAATCCATCCAGAGACTCCACCCCTTAGGCCTCTGGTAAAATCCATCCAGAGACTCCACCCCTTAGGCCTCTGGTAAAATCCATCCAGAGACTCCACCCCTTAGGCCTCTGGTAAAATCCATCCAGAGACTTCACCCCTTTTCCCATTTTATACATAGGGGTTGGGGCATCACTTCAGCAGTGACTTATCAAATCGAGCCAAGGTTTATACCAATGGGTGGCTAGCCCTGCCATGGCAATTCATTCTACACGCACAAAACCAATTCAGAATGTCCAATCCACCTACTGTATATCTTTGGAATGTGGAGGAAACCGGGAGAAACTGGAGGAAACCCACATGACAGCAGGGAGGACTTGTGGACTCTGCACAGAAGTACCCCAGCTGAGAATCGAACAGGAAAACCTCTTGCTGTGAGGCGACAACACTAACCACTGCAAGTCTGTTAAAATGATGCTCGGAAAATAGTACAGAGAAAAGCAAGTCACTATAACCATAAGAATGTCCTGCTATTAAAGTATTAAAGTCTGCAGAGGCTGCAACAAATGATTTAACTTTGCTTAATGTACAAAATGAAAAGGTACCATAAAGACATGGTTTAAAACAAAAAAAAAAAAAAAAAAAAAAAAAAAACACAACAACACACAACACATTTGTAGGCATGTTCCGAGAACGTACAGTGTAAATAGTGCGCAAGACAATATACCGAAGAGGAGGAAAATGAATGTGATTAGTCTTGACTAAAATAGTTATCCCTTTTTTAATTTCTCCAAATATTTTGGGTTTCTAATACCATGACAGGAATGGACCCCATTCCCAAGTTCAAGTATGATTAAAGTTAATGAAATTAGTATTGTTTCACTCGGTCAGCCAAAAGTGCTCTTAGCAGCATCCGCAATGTACCCAGCAAGGATTCCTCCTGCAATTCACATGGAGTTACCAATACATGCAACGTATTAAAATAAGACACTAGACTTTAAGACCCATTGCTCCGACTACTACTGGAACTATCTGGGAATCTTTCTTCCACATTGCTCTCGTTTCTGCCTGCAAATCCTGATATTTTATAACAGTCTCTCTGTACGTGGCTATTTCAATGATCAATGTTACTTTTGTCTTCTTTTCCTGGACCACTATCTGGTTTTCTAGCATCTATCTTTTGAACCGTTGGCAATGGGTGATCCCACGTGATGTAGACTTCATTTCCTAAAATGCTTTGTGGCTCATATTTCCAATGTTTCTCAGTCACTTCAATGCCCGCACAATTCCTAGTGCAACAGTCTCGCCACATTATTATGTAGTTCAGTATACAGTCCTTCTGCCATTAGTATGTCACAACCAGCAACGAGGTGTGCAACTATTTACAATTCTGTTTTACAAAACCAACATTTGTCAGTTTCTCCCACATGTTCAATGGACTTTGTAAACCAAAGTATACGTAGCCCACTATCTTGAGCCACCAATATTAACCTTTCATCTCTTGGTTTGAATTCAGGAATGAACACAGGAATGGAGAGGTGATCAACATGAGGTCCTTTCAGAACTTTTCTATACTTGCAACTATATTTATGCATTTTCCACATTTCTTGCCTTTTCGTCTGGTCCTTCACCTTATATTCTTTTTTTTTTTTTTGGCACATTCAGTTGCTGGCTGATTTTTATCTACTTCTGGTTTGATTTCCATTCCTGCTTGATGCCGATATGCTTCTGCTAGATTAAACAGAGAAGTCATCTTAGATTTATTCTCAAGTTTCAAAACTTGGGTTTTGTGAGGTCAGTAGATGATATGCGTGGAGTCCCATGATTGTAGATCTATACATGTAATGAATTTCAAGGAAGCCCATTCCTCCTACGGAGCAGGGAATATATAATCTTGGTAAGCACGGATTTTTTATAGATAATTTGATGAGCATGAAGCATCCTTCTTGTTTTAATATCTATTCTATCCAACACGTTTTGGGGACAATCAAGAAGTCTAATGATTACCAAGTTTTGTTTGCATTTCTTCATGTTTTACTGCGGATCCTTCATCCTCAATTCCCAAATATTTATACACTCCCTCTTGCTCATATTCTTTTATATCACATTCTTGTCCCAAACCGATGTTTTCCTGGTGCTGCACTTTTCCTGCTTTAAAAGGTTGCTTTTACACATGTATCAAGGCCACATGACATTCTAATATCATCTGAAAAAGTTTTGACAGCCTACAGCTATGCTTTCAGTTCCTCACCTGAGGAGCTATACAGTTCTAAATCAACAAAGATGATGAGAAGTCTTTAGACTTTGTTGTTTTCTAGGAGCCAGATTATAGCCATGGCCTAAGCTGTTAAGTAGCAGCTTCATGGGTTAAGAGCAAGGCAGAATAGCAACAGTGAGTGAGTCACCCTGGAATCTTTATGTATGGGATAATAATTTGTTCTTTATCATGGCTTAATTGCAACATGGTCTGCCACTGTTTCATGGTCACTGTAATGTAGCCAGTGTAGGGTGCATCATACATTTGTAAGCACTCTTATCCATGAATGTGGGATATTATCAAATGCTTTTTTGTAGTCAACCCATGCCATACTTAGATTCTTCCCCTTTTTACAATTCTCCACTAGGATGTTAACAAATGATCCTTTGTTCCCTATGACTCTTTATTGCCCTCTTGTACTACTGCCATAATTGAGTTTCTTTTAAATGACTAAACTCTGTCAGCATCAATTCCCATGTATAGTTTATGGTCTATAATTTTTGGGGTAGCTTGCAGATTCACTCAAGCAGAAGTACTGTTTTACCCGTTAGCCAGGTTGGGGTCTGTTCAGGGTGCACATATGTATAGTTTTTACTCGTGGCTAAATCTTCATGCAAAGATGTTATACTTTTAACCAAAAGTTAGGTACTGCATCTGGTCCTGGATTCCAATTAGAGGCTTTTCTTAATTTTGTTTCACCCTCTCTGGCTGTTACTTTATCCCATTTAAATTTCCTGTACCTTTAAACTTCTTATTCCCTTTTACTTCTTTTATTCATTTAGCATCTTTGTTATATTCCACAGGATCTTCATAGATACTGCTCCAATGCATGCATTTTATTTTTGGTGGTCTTTAAATTCTTTTTACCTTGTTTCCCAATTCTGTATAAAAAACTTTTTTGGATCATCAATAAATTGCTTATTTTGCACTTTTCCTTTATATTTATATGCGTATCTAATTTTCCACCTGTGCTGCGATTTTTAGTTTATTTGCAATAGGGCATGATAGATCTTGGCCTGTTCTAATATTGTGTATTGCTTTTATCATATCCATTTTTCTTAGCGTTTAACTATTCCCTCTTCTATAGTCTAACAGCGACACTTCTTGTCTTGATTGCTTTATATATTTCTCTATTCAATACTTCCATGTTGCTATTCGATTTCTCCCCCTCTTTTCCCTCACTACCCTGTGTTCTTGTGGTAGAACTTTATCAGTTATTACTTTTGCTGCACAGCAGCATATCTTGTACTTCTGCTATATCACATGATCTCTAGGGACAGTCCTAATTACTGTGTTAGTTTTATCAGGCTTCTGACTTTTGGGGTTTTATTGACCTTCTGTAGTCTTGTTTTTTTCATTGATTTTAATATATCTATGTCCATTAAATCAAGCAACTCCGCTCTCAAGTTCATTTTCTCCCAGACTGAGGGAACATCCTTTAAATTTCCATTTCCTGCGAAATTCTATAGAAAGTTCTATAGCACCTTCCTGTGGCACACTCTTCAGTTTCATCCTGTGTCACCCGTTGCTCTGTCATATGGGAACTCACTGGCCTATCATAGGTAGGTACTAGGCTATTGGCCCTAGGGCCTATACACGCCTCAACACTGACTGCAGAGTTTCCACAGTTTCCTGCTCCTTCCCTTGCTGTCTAGCTGCAAGTGAACGTTTATACTGGTTTCCTGTGGAAGGCTCCAGAATATCTTGATATGGCACCTGACCAAGTGCTTCCCATTCCACTGGTTTTGTCTTAATTTGGATATCCATTGCTCTATCCTGTTGGGATTCTTTCTGTATTATATTTTCTACACCGAATCCTTCACTTTGCAGGTGCTCCATTTTTTGTACTGTAAAGTTTTCCATACCCAGATTCCTTTGCCTGTATTTCTCTTGAAATCTCTTTTGTACTTCTGCTTTTGTATTGGTTAGTTTTGCTTTCTCCTTTGCATACGCATTACACAATGTTAAATCGCTTTTCCTTTCCCATGTCCATATTTCTTCTTCACGTCTCCTGATCTTCTTGCTTTTCCTTATTCTGCAGACTCACTCCATCACGCTGTGATGTAGTCTGTTAGACCTACATTAAATCCTTCATTTCACAGGCACTCCATTACTTCAACTTCTATTTCTTTAACTTCTGATTTACTAATCTTTTCTACGTTCCATCTTTCTAATTTTTTTATTGTGATATATTCCATATCTGGATGCCTTTGCCTATTTCTCTCTGAATATCTTTGGGGCGGCATTCTCTATAGTAATTAACTTGGCTTTCTCCTTTGCATAAAATATTACAGCTTTTTGCCATGTCCATATTTCTTTTATACTTTTCAAAAATATCTAGGTTTTGCGGTTTACACTTCCTCAGATGCTTCTTTTTCTGAACAGGTCATAGCTTCTTGATCTGTAAACTGTTTTTTCAAAGATCTGTTGTATTAAGGAACGCAATTTCTTCGGCCCAACAGTTTTTGGGGACTGCTACTTCCTTCTACAATTGGGGGGCGGCATCCTCCTCCTGGGCCTGGCCCCATTGTTGGAAAGGTTTCGTATTTTGAGGATTCTACACTGTCATTATTTTCAGTCCTGGCACCAGAGCAGCTACCAGGATTGGGCACTTTTTTATACTGGGTCTTGTGCAACAAGCCATTTTTTTTTTGTTTTTGACTTGCTTTATCATCCCCTACATGGGTCAACTCATAATACAACAGAACCCCCCTCCCAGTTAATCCTTTTGTGTTTTGCAGGGTATGGTGGTTCCTCCAGAGCTTTACTCCCTATTTGTAGGCACTACATACAAGTTTTTACCTAGTGTAACCTCACCAGTCCGATGAGGGTGTCTACCCCTAATAGTCTGGCAATATCTATAAAAGGGGGGAGCTGAAGTTGTCAGCTGAGAATCAAACAGGACAACTTTGGCAAGGGGGAAAGTGGGGGAGGGATGTTGAGCTGCATGGATAAAGACAAGTACGCAACTATCATAGCCAATGTTGTCTTACTGGTCCAAAAATAAGGAACTCTGAGGCTTTAACAGATGGGAGCAAGATCCCATTGTGTAGCAAAACACTCTGGACAATACAGGAAAAGAAAAAACACAAAAAGTAGTTTAGCTCTTACCTATGCACACTACTGTCAAGGTCCATGCATCATGGCTCCTACTAATTATGTGACTGTCTGGTGATGGTGCCATTACTAACGTGATACGTTGCTCTCCAGTGTGTCCCCAGTTGGTTTAGTTTCAGATGTGCCTTGTTCAGTACTCTTCCAGATGTTCTGTTTTAGGATCACACATTTCTAGTTCTCCGACTGATGGAAAACTGATAGCGACAAGTTGGGACACATTTATTTACTTGCTGCTCCTGCTTGCTGGGCAGCAGGTAGATTGTTTTCAAACAATTTTCAAAGCGGATGTCATTATTCATTCATGTTTGGTCAGCAAAACTGACGCATTTCCTAGCAAGTCATTCATTTATGGATCTACTTTAGAGGTTCTCCCTTTAGAAATCATGCCAATATCCTCTCATACTAATTTGCATGACTACACCATTACTGGCAATTTCCAAGGACACAAATGTGTGGAGATTTCTGCAGGCGTTCAAAGGGCTTTGTGGATTACACAGGGCTTCTGTTAAAGAATTCTAAACTTGAGACAGCCTAAAAGCACGGAAATCCAGCATGCATTTCTAAATGTGTACAAACCATATTTCATTGCAACAATTAGTAACCTAAAAGTAAAATTAAACTAAGTCAAAGTATATCAGCTTGCTTAGACTTTACAATGCAATAAATGACAGATAGCAATACTGCACTTTAAGTAAATCAGAAAAATGAAAGAAAACACGAACTTAAACTATCAAAAGTATCAATAAACAGTTAAGTCATCATCCAGCTGCAGACCACAGTGAATAAACTTTCAGAAAAAAAGTTAAATACAAGCTTCAAAAGAAGCAAACATGCATGTTTCAATATTGTGGAGATGAAGGAAGATGGCCGCACAGTTACAGAAGTAAATGCTACCGCCAGTAAAATTAAAAATTGAATTTCCCTCCTGGCACCAAGCAACACCCCTGTTAAGTTTGCCTCAAGCAACACCCCTGTTAAGTTTGCCTCATTTCTGAAGAGGAAGTAGCCCCTGTCAATCATGTTAAAAATGTCAGCATACAGAGGCATCCCTGGCCTGTTCAGACAGTCTGGATTGGTCACTATTCAAAAAACAGGGGAGGGGACACAAAATGCAAACAATTTTAGAGCCATCAGCCAGACCAGAATTCTGTTTGAAATCATTGACAGTATTACAGTGCAGCAGACTCAAAAACAGCACAGAAAACCTTTGTTAAAAGGGAGACATCTGTCAACCGCTTGGCATTAGAAATCTGGACAAAGCCAAAAATAATGGGCTGGCGGGGGGGGGGGGTGATGACAAAAGGCCCTACAATAGGGACAGATTTTAAATATTGTTCTTATAAACTTAGAAAGCTGCTAGAACAGGATTTGTGTTAGAATAATTTTCTGAAGATTATGAAACCTGAAACTCAAATAAGTCATTATTTTGTAACTTCGGTCCTTAGTGATTTGTCAGAAAGCCATAAAGTTTACGAGAAACAGACCAGAAGTACGAGACAAAAGTATGGACATTTTGCGTAAATATGCACAGTTGAGAGATATGAAGGAAGTTCCAGCAATTTGAATCTTCTGGCATTTTCTGGAAAGAGAACAGCAGCACTTTATGAATTATAGTAGATACCAGTATTACACAATTAGTAAATTAAATTAAAAGCAATAAATGTCAAGCCACACACAATTTAGTGGATGGTTACACAACAGCACACAAACCTGGGTGTGAGGAAGTTTCCAGTGGTGCCCTACAGGCTCCATACCAGGGCTGCCTCTTCTTGGATTATTCTACTCACATAATAACCAAATAATGCGGACCACTACAAAAAGGCTAACGTAAATGCTTCAATAACAGACGGGCAAAAGTTATCCTAGACGATTTACAAGAAATACACATCTGGTGCCGAAATAACCAGAGGGTTGCGGATTTTATCCTATTCCAGGTACCTGCATTTATTTTCTACAACTGGCATTCTACTGCAGCACAAGGTGTGGAAGTATTGGCTGGGTGCTCACTACACTTAAGGTGGCATGTTTCCAAAGAGAGACAGAATTAAAGTCCCAGCTGCCAGGTGTGGTACCTCAGATCCACTACACTAACTGAAAGACTAGGAAGTAACTTGTTAATTTCTACTTTGTCTAAACTGCTTGGGCCAAGTTGCACAAGCTTCCTCTTAGCTGCGCTAACCTTCACTGCCTAAGCACCAGCTGCACTTAGATGCTATTAAAAAATCTTTACCAAAGCATGTAAGACTCTGAAGTTGTAACACATGTAATGTCACTAAAGCCCTCAAGTCCATTTCTGTTCTACGCAAGGGCACAGTACCCATAATATCCAGCTACCATACCCTTCAGTGACACTGGAGGCAACACAGTACATCTTAAACAGGCAACCATCATCATAAAAGTAAACTCTATCCTCCATTAACTGGCAAATCTGCAATACATACATACACCACAAACTATTTACGAACTTCTTTAACACACACTCCTCGGACCAAATCTCAGAAAAGGGATAAAAATGAGACCAGATTCTTACAAATACATCACACCTATGCTAAGATCCCACAGTTAAGTCAGTGGTCACAGCAGATTACAATGGCATAACATCTACTCTAGGGATAGAGACCAGATTCACTTGGAGAAGTCACTGAAGAGGAAGGGATTTCAGGGCAACTCTAGTCAAGCCAGCTGATCTACCAAAATTCAAACACCTTTTCACCTAAACGATCCTGCTTCTCACACTGCAATTACTGGTCCCCTAAAAAAAAAAAAAAACCACAAAACACACAACTAAACTACATAGCAACAGAAGAAACTCCCAGACTGTAAAAGCAAACTAAACTCCCATCATGTAAAGAAGAACTCAAACTAATAAAGAACTTTGACCCCCCCCCCCCCAAGAACAAGTATTAATTGTGAATCTGCATCATATTAGCAGACAATTCAGCTTAGTTTCTTCCCCTAAATTACAGCACATTATAGGCTCAGGGATACTTACTAGGTTATTGATCAGTGAAGATCTTTAGGAGCCTAGCCATACATCCCCATGGAGTTTTTAATCACTTAAAAGTGTAAATATCAGCAACACAGAAGAGTAGAACATTTACTTGTTGCCCTATCGAGGGGCAAGGGTGCTAAGCCAGGGGTTACTTGCAGTTTCCCATCCATCCGTATTACATCTGAGTAGCAAAAGAGAAGTACATTGCTTTATGCGGCGAGAAGACTATTGCAAGGAAACTAATTGCTGTGATAAAAACAAACGTGCTAGAGGGATAGATATTGCATGTTGCTAAGAGATTTAGATATTGAGCTAGTGTTTTATGTCCCCCACTGTACTTGTGAATGTGCAGTTGGTCTGATAGACAGGTCTGCCGAGGCTCTGTATGAGAAGCAGAGATTGCCCCACACTAGCCTGTATGACACAGAAGAGCGAGAAAAGATGGAGTTGGCCTGCATATATTTAGAACCTTTACTTTCTTAGTAAGAAAAGCTGCAGTGGTGGTGCTGCGGTAGCGTTGTCGCCTCACAGCAAGATGTTGTCATGTTCGATTCCCAGCTAGAGCGTCTTCCGTGTGGAGACATGCGTGAATGGGCGTACCTTCGTTGAAGGTTGTGCGTCAGGGCCGGCAACTCTGCATGTAAAAATCTACTGCCAATCATTAGCGGACCAGAGTTCCGCTGTAGCGACCCCTAACCGGGAAAAGCCGAAAGACACAACAACATTCTTAGTAAGAAAGCATTGTGGGCATTCAAGATGTATTAAATGTTTGGACAGGTATATACCAAAAGGGGCATTATAGTCCATGACTGACCTAGATGACAAACCCTTCGCAATAAGCTGTACTATGAAAAAGCACTTTCTTATAAGACTATGATCTCCAGATCCCCAGTAAGACTCCCTACTTGCACAGCTACAACCAATGCTTCGTGTCCCTGCCCAAGTAGCCGAGACACACACACACAGAGGTTTGATTTACACTCCCACACACAAAACTGGTACAAGGTTTACTAGCTATGCCTCCTTCTGACCAGACTATAGGAGTTACCACTGCCACCAGAACAACTTATCAGCTATTTTAAGGCGCTTAAAGGGTGTCCAATTTTACGGTGTAATATTAATACAAATGGTAGTCTGACTGTGGGCAAGGCTATTATGTAAATAAATAATATCAGAGTTCAAAACCACAAGAACTATTTAAAATATTGCAGGACAGTCTCAAATAAAAAAAATATCTAAACTAAGCTTAAATATATTCCAGACTGAATCTAAGATAATACTATAACCTAAGAACTTACTAATAAAGCAAAACAGATGTGGTGCATGGATCTTCTAGTTGTCGTCAGGTCCAAGACATAATGCAGAATGTTCTCTCTCACTAAAGAAACTTCTCAAATTAATATCTGAAGCATTACTGCTGAGATAGCTTGCAGAATGACATCACTTCTGGTAATCTGACTTCTAGTTCCCAGTCCAAAACCCCATTGCTAGAAGATGGCAGCATTTAGCAACTACCTGTAAAAATACACAAACGACTTTTACTCAGATCTTCGTCAGATGCTGGAAATCATGAAACAATTTTATTCCTTCATGCTTCAAAAGTATTAATTAGTTCACTCCAAGGACAATACAGAAAGCTTCTTAGCATTGACTCTCTCTAGCTGCATTGAAAATTTGAAAGGTAGCCTCTTTATTGCATCCTATAAAATAATTTAATTTCAGATATTTTTCTAAATTTTGCTAGAGTGAAGTCAACCTCCTGTATCCCAGTTTCCACTATCAAAATATATACATTTAAACAGTTACAGTGCACGTACACTTTTATTCTCTAGGGCACACTATGGATATATTTTAAACGCAGCACTTTTACCAAATGCCTTTTCAACACAAACATCTGTACAGAGCAGTTTGATATACACATTACATACATTTGTAACAAAAGCATATTTGTATAAATCATTTCGATATTCACCAACGACATGCAATTACTTACAAAATTTCAGCTAGCAGTGCTGGATGCATCTCCTTTCATCGCAAGTGTACATAAATATGCCCTCATCCACCAGTTCAGCAACCTTACTGAAGGTCAACCAGGTTAAGTCGACAGGATCTGCCCTTAAAATTTGAACTGGTTTGGTTCACAATAAATAAATAAAAAAAAACTTACTGTCTGTACGTTTCTGTGCCCCACAAAGCCTTTTTGTGTTGGAGGGAAGCCTTCTAGCTCATCAGTGGGAGTGGTAAGCACTAGGTAGCCTATCCGGGTTCCTATTACATGATCGAACTTCAACAAGTTTGAACACAGAAAAATAAATTAATAAATAAAAACATGCAACAGTAAACTAACTGCTGCATGTAGGGGGGCAAGCCCCCCTGCACCCCCTGTTCTTTAAATATACCAACTCTGAGACTGCACTATAGTGCAGAAAGGGAATATTTCCCTTTACTGCATTGTAGTGCAATCTCGGAGTTGGTATTCTGTTTACTGTTGCATGTTTTATTGCCCCCCCCACCCGTGTTCGAAGTTTTGAAACTTCGAACAGACAAAGCTTCGACCACGTAATAGGAACCCAGTCTATCTACCACAAGAGTGGTTTCTGGCCCAGAAATTGTAGTTTATTGGCCATTTGGGCAGTTTTTCCATCTCTTTCAACGTTCTGGTTTAAAAGCCTGTGTTTGCGCTCGTTTCCCACCTTTCCTGTAACGAGTCAAATCCAGATACAGATTTCCTGTATTCAGGACTGTTTGTAACCTTCTGAGCCCCCCAAGCCTTTCTGTGTTGGAGGGAAGCATTCTAGCTCATCAGTGGGAGTGGTAAGCACTAGGTAGCCCATCTACCACAAGATCCAGGTACAGATTCTTAGTTTTAGCACTTGAATGTGCTTATTCGTGCTCAGCACTCATTCAGAACTTGTTAGCACTAAATAAGCTACAAATTACTACAGCACTTAACCTTCCTCTTTACCTAGGTGGAGAGTTTTTGTACTTTTTTCCCTCAGTTGCTTAGAAAAAAATAAATAAATAAAAAACAGCTTTCATACTCCCTTTCCTCACTCGTTTAGAGGAAAGTAGTCTTTTATTCAGGCATGTCCAAGGGTCAGCTCTCAGTGTTCTCTTCTGTCTATCTGATAAAGCTAGGCATCTTGGGGCAATGTAGCAATTGCCATGTACACAGACAACCCTCTCCTCCTACCACCCAACACCACACCACACCCTGTGAGAGATGCACATATCTAGCCAAAATGGAGGTAAAGCTCTCTCCAACCAAGGCTGAACTTGACAGTCAAGAGAAGGTTCATGGGTTGGTACTAGGCTATCGGCCCTAGGGCCTATACACGCCTAGCCATAACAATTCCCTGGATATTTCTTCCCACAATATTTACTTCTCTGGACCCCTGTCTAGCAGGGCGACTCACATTATCCCCAGAGTGTATCCCCAGAGTGAATTTCCTATCTCCCATCAAATCATCAAGGTTCCTTTTGAAGAGGGCCAAGGAGGTGCTCTGCTTGACATGTATGGGCAGTCTATTTCAGAGTATGGGGAGTCTCTGGGTCAGGAACCTATCCCTCCAGCATGTTTTGTTCATTGTGATGACAAGGTTTAGATCCCTGGAGCGTGTGGCTCGGAGGGATTGGGATTTCTTTAAGTGGAGAATGTCCAACAGCTCAGGGTTTGACATGGCCTTGTATGTTAAGCAGAGATCGCCTCCGAGTAGACGACATGCCACAGAGTATAGCTGGACTTTTTTTTTTTTTTTTAAAAGACGGTCAGCATATGACATCTGCTTCAGGCCTGTGATTATTTTAGTGAGGCATTTCTGTGGCCTTTCCAGCTGTTGCAGAGGTCTTGTGATATACATACCAAATGGGGCATCATACTCTAATGGGTCTAATGAGGGATGAGTACAGTGGGACAATTACCTCTCTTTTTCTGGATAAAAAGCCCTTAGTGATGAGGTGTGCCACATAGATTTCCTGACTGTTGTGGCGATGTGGTTATCGAAAGTGAGACCACTGTCCACCAGTGTCTCAAAGTCTCTCATCACACTTTTGATGTTTAGTGTACTGCCACCTATGTGATAATTCATGGGTATATGTTTTTTTTCAAAGGAGATAACTATACATTTCTTGGCATTAAGCTTGAGCCCATGGCTCTAGCACCAGGCATCTGTTTCTGTAAGGCCTTTTTGTAGAATATCCATGGGGATTCAATAATGGCTCCCAGTTTGCAGTCATCTGCGAACTTTGTTAGCCAGAGTTCCTTAGTGTTGGCCTGTACTTCAGAGAAGTAGATGCCAAACAAGAGCGGTCCCAGGACTGAATCCGGAGGTACTCCACTTGTCTGGAGCTGGATTTGGAGTCTGCTACTTTTGCAGTCTGGGTTCTGTCAGTAAGCCAGTTGGCAACCCATCAAGTGATGTAGGTATTTATGCCAGGCTTAGTAAGTTTATCTATGACTCCAGAGTGGGGGATGGGGTCGAAGGCCTTGGTGAGGTCTAGATAGGCTGTGGCCCTCATCCACAGTTCTGGAGACTGATTCGAAGAAGTCAATCAGGTTCAGGAGACAAGATTGGCCCTTCACAAAGCCAAACTGGGTGGGGTCCAGTGTTTGAAGGTTGCCAATTTCTTTATTTATAAGTTCCATGCCCTTGCAGATCAAGCTCGTCAGACTGATGGGACTGTAGTTCCCGGGATCTAAGGTGGAGCCCACCTTGTGGAGTGGGATAACTGTAGCTGTGCGCCACTCAGTGGGCACAGAGACAGAGGTGAGGCTATGCTTAAACATGACACTCAGGTGAGGTGCCAGTTCGCTTTGTAGTTCATGTAGTACACAGCCTGGGATGTCATCTGGTCCCATGGATGCTGTATTCTTAGCTTTGGAGAGTGTGGTTTCTACCTGTTTGGCCGTGATTACCAGAATTTGGCAATCTTTTGTTACTGAGATGGGCCCTTAAGGGGGTGAGACGGGGGTGAAGTTAGCACTAAATCAATCTGCCAGGATATTGGCAATATCCTTGGGATCAGTATATTTAATGCCATTCTGTTGAAGCTCAGAGCAGATCGGAGCATTGCCATTTAGATTCTTGACATAACTATAGAATGCCTTGGGGTTGTCTTTGGAATCTTTGGCAATTTTATTTTCGTAACTAGCTTTGGAGGATTTTATGAGGTATCTCAACTTCTTACTGACGCTGGTGAGGGAGTTTTTTGCATCCTGGGATTTTCCTCTTTTATACAACAGCTTCTTCCTTCTGTTGTATAGTTTATTTTATAGCGGGGGACCACCAGATTGGCTTCCTTTTTTGGAGGAGAGCATCTTGGTTCTATTTGGGATGGCACAATTCATGCACAAGTGGATGTGCTTGTACAGTGCCTTAGTGTAGGATTCTGCAGTCAAACTTTCAGATCCCGTCTGCATAGGTGTCATGAAGTTTCTCACTTCTGACTCCAGTAGCATGAGGTCGGCTTTGGAGACTGTTTTTTAAGGAGGTTTCCTTACTGGGGGGGTGGGATGCGGATGTCAAAGGTAATTTGCTTATGGTCAGACCTGACAAATGAGGGGGTGACCACTGGTGTGGAGCATCCATCTCCCATGTTGGTAATGACTTGGTCTAGGATACTGGAGCCCCTGCTGGGACAATGGATTAGTTGATCTAGGGCATTGGAATTTATGAATTCCAAGAACCGTTGGGAAAAGGAGTTGGTACCAAAGTAGTTTTCCCAGTTAATGGCAGGGTAATTGAAATCACCCAGTATTAGGGTGTTTGGTTGTATCTTAATATTTTCCAGTATATTTAGAAAGGTGCAGTGAGAATCTTGCGGCATGGTGAGGGATTTGTTGCAAGCTACAATTTGGATTGCAGTCTTAACCTAGTGTTAGTTGCACCTGGAGAATTTCAGATGCATTGTGTTGGGCAACTAGCCTGGAGGTGTGAATATGGACACTCCTCCACCTTAAGGGTTTCGGTCTTGGTTTTGTGGCCGAAAAGTGCGGTAAGAGTTGTAACCTAGTATTGCAGGGGTGCTCTCTGGAGCCTTGAACCAGGTCTCAGTTACTGCACAGATATCGATGTTCTCCATTCTTAGGAGTGCCTCGAGAGAGTGCATTTTGAGGTTTAGACTTCTAGCATTGAGTAGCATTATCTTCAGATATTGCATGCTTGTATCTGCTGTTACGGTGGTGGTTTTGTCCTTTGAACCTTGCCTAAAAAGGCACTATAGGGGTAGCAAGAGCTTTAGCCAGTAACCTGAATCCCAGGGGTGACATGCGCAGACCATTTCTGGCAAAGCATCGTGGTTTGTCAATCATGTCTTCCCAGGCAGACACTGGGTCCCATTTGAATGACACCAGAAGCTTAGCCAATTGTTGAAGTCATCATTTTGTCCTTGTACTGTGGTATCATTCTGGGCAAAGGCAGGATGTTACTCAGGGCTAGGGTCATACCTGCCTGGGCCACATGATCCGAGAGCTCTTCCATGTCTCTTTTCTTCATGTAGTCCAGGGAGGTATGTCTCAAGTCATTCACTCCAGCATGGACAATGACAGAGTCGTATTTGTACTTGTTGTGGACTGACTTGAGTGCATGCATTATGTGGCAGATCCTGGCACCAAACAGGCAGCCGGCTGTAATTGTCTCCTTGTTCAGCCTGGCGAGTGGGACATCAGTGTGCCTGACTATATAGAGTCACCTATGACTCGAGTGTTGGGTACATTGTCTTGCCTTAGGGGCTGTTGTTGGGTGGGACACTGGTGTTGTGAGCTATAGGTCACTTTGGTTGTGACTGGTGTTTGTTTGCGTTTCAACTTCGGAGGTCTTTGTTGCTTGGGCAGGTTAATGTTAAGGGCCTCCGCATATGTGGGTTTAGTGTTGCTATGCGTGGGTGTTGATGGTGTGGGTTTTGAAGGGCTAGGAGTTGCTTGAGGTGTAGTGCAGGTGTTAACCTTCTCCTCTTGACTGTCTAGCACAATCTTAGCCGGAGAGAGCTTTGCTTCCAGTTTGGCTATGTAAGTGCATCTCTCGCAGGTTGTAGTGTTGGGTGGTAGGAGGAGAAGGTTGTCTGTGTACATGAGGCATTTACTGCATTGCCCCAGTATGCCCAGATTCACCAGGTGGACAGGAGAAATCACCAGAAGCTGACCCTTGGACATGCCTATTTAGGTGCTTTTTTGTAAAGTATAAGAGATGTTTTCCCTTACCTTTGCAAGGTACTTTGCAATTATAGGCCGTTTAGTGCCTACGATTAATTTCTCCTTATTGACGAGGAGAGGAGGTAAACACTTGCACCACACATCACATCGTCCCACCAAACCTTCTTCTTTTGGCTTTTTCCCCGGTTAGGGTCGCCACAGCAGATCACCTGTCCACTCATGATTGACAGTGGAGTTTTACGGTGTTGAGTTGCCAGCCTGGCACCCAACCTTCCAGAGAAGGCACACCCACGCACACACACAAACCTAGGGCCAATTTAGAGTGTCCAATCTACCTACAGCACATCTTTGGGATGTGGGAGGAAACCGGAGCACCCAGAGGAAACACAAGTGACCACAAGGAGGACATGCAGACTCCACACAGAAGGCGCCCCAGCTGAGGATCGAACCAGAGAACCTCTTGCTGTGAGGTGTCAACGCTAACCGCTGCACCACCGCGGCCACCCTATAGTCCAACTAAACTTACCCCACCAAAATCCGCACATAGAAACACAAAAACATTCGCAGAGGCTCATAATCTGCTCAAGCCACAGAGACCTCAAAAGCAGAAACGCAAGCAACCTCCACCTCCCCAACACAACCCAAATGACACATAGCCCACAGACTCAGTGTGCCAATAAACCAAAACAACGTACCCAACACACTAGTCATAGGTGACTTTATAGTCAGGCAGACTGATGTCCTACTCACCAGGCTAAACAAGGAGAAGGTTACTGTCAGCTACCTGTCTGGTGCCAGGATCTGCCACATAACCCACACACACTCAGGTCACTCCACAAAAAGTACAAATATGACTGTCACTGTCCATGTTGGTGTGAACAACCTAAGACATACTTTCCTGGACTACATGAAGAGACATGGAACAGCTCTCCGATCTTGTAACCCAGGCAGGTATGACCCTAGCCCTGAGTAGCATCTTGCCATCGCCCAGAAGGATACCGCAGTACAAGGACAAAATGATAGACTTCAACAATTGGCTAAGTTTCTGGTGTCATTCTACAAGCATCATGTCATTCGTGGTCTGCCTGGAACGACATGGTTGACAGACCACAATGTTTTGCCAGATATGACCTGCACCTGTCACCCCTGGGATTCCGGATACTGGCTAAGGGTCTTGCCATCCCTATAGTGCCTTTTTTAGGCAAGGTTCAAATGACAAATTCACTACTGTAACTGAAACAGGCAAGCAAAAACGAGGGTAATGCTACTCAATGCTAGAAGTCTAAATCTCAAAATACCCTCACTCGAGGCACTCCTTAAAATGGAGAACATCGATATCTGTGCAGTGACTGAAACCTGGTTCAAGGCTCTAGACAGCAATTCTGCATTACCAGACTATAACTCATACCACACTTTTCAGCCATCTAACCTGGACCAGAACACCAAAGGCAGAGGTGTGTCCATATTCATTAAGGATATCAACACCTCCAGTCTAGTTGCGCAGCATAATGCATCTGAGGCTATCCACGTGCAACTAACTCTGGGGAAAACTGGGATCCAAACTGTAGCTTGCTACAGCTCCCCCACCATGCCCCAGGATTCCCACTCTTTTCTTGATACACTGGAAAATATTAGGATTCAACCAAACACCCTAATAATGGGCGATTTCAACTACCCCACCATTAACTGGGAAAGCTACTCTTGTACCAACTCCTTCGCTCAACGCTTTCTGGAATTCATAAATTCCAATGCCCTGGATCAACTTATCCACACCTCCACCAGGGGCAACAATATCCTAGACCTAGTCATTAACAACATGAGTGACCGGTGTGCCACACCTGAAGTAAACCCGTTTGTCAGATCCGACCATAAGCTAAATCACCCTAGATATCCACATCCCACCCCCATCTACCATTAAGGAAACCACAGTAAATAATTTCTCCAAAGCCAACGTCATGCTTAAGACAAAAGTAGCAAACTTCATGACATCCATGCAGATGGACAATACAGTTACGACTGCTGAATCCTACACAGATGCAGTCTATAAGCACTTACACAAATGCATGGATCATGCTATCCCAAACAGAACCAAAATGCTATCCTCCAAAAAAAGGAAGCCAACCTGGTAGTCCCCTGCCATAAACTCTACAACAAAAGGAAGAAGCTGTTGCAAGACAGAGTAAAATTCCGTCAGCCTCAGTAAGAAGGTGAGATCCCTTATAAGATCCTCCAAAGCTAGCTACAAAAACAAAATCGCCACCGATTCTAAGGGCAACCACAAAGCATTCTATAGCTATGCCAAGAAACTCTATGGCAACACCCAGATCTGCTCCGAGTTACAACACAACAGCATGAAAATTACAGAACCAGCTGATATTGCTAACATCCTGGCAGATGGGTTCAGTGCTTTACCCCCCCCCACCCCCTAAAGGGCTCATATCTATACAGGAAGAATGCAGAGTCCCTGTAAACACATCTATGCAGGTAAAAACTGCACTCTCTACAACAAAAACACACCATCCATGGGACCAGACAACATCCCAGGCTGCGTTTTACACAAACTTCAGAACGAACTGACTCCCCACCCAAGCACCATGTTCAAACATAGTGGCCATAAAGCCGGACGAGAGACTGAATGGCGCACAGCTACAGTTATCCCACTCCACAAAGGAGGAGCCACCACTGATCCTGGGAACTATCGCCCTATTAGCCTGGTCTGCAAGTCCATGGAAAGTATCATTATGGAACTCAAACAAAGACATTGGTAACCTCCAAACTCTGGACTCCACCCAGTTTGGGTGTGTGAAAGGCAGATCATGCCTTCTGAGCCTGATCGACTTCTTTGAGGCAGTCAAAGCCGTAGATATGGGCAAGGTGGTTCACACAGCCTATCTCGACCTCGCCAAGGCTTTCGACACCATCCCCCATTCTGTGATTCTAACTAAACTAGGTATGAATCCTTACATCACAAGATGGGTTGCCAATTGGCTCACTGACAGAACCCACAATGTAAACGTTGCAGACTCCAAATCTGACTTTAAACCAGTACAAGTGGAGTACCACAGGGTTCAGTCCTGGGACCTCTCCTCTTTGGTGTCTACTTCTCTGAAGTACAGGCCAACACAGAAGGCCTCTGGCTAATGAAGTTCGTAGATGACTGCAAACTAGGAGCCATAGTAGAGTCCCCAGATGATGTGGTCATCCTACAGAAGGGCCTCACTGAGACAGATGCCTAGTGTCAGAGGCATGGCCTCAAGCTCAATGCCAAAAAGTGCATTGTCATTCCCTTTGGTAAAAACTCTTTACCCATGAACTACCACATAAACGGCAGTCTACTTAACACCGAATGTGTGATAAGAGACCTTGGGACCCAGGTGGACAGTAGGCTTTCCTTTGATAATCACATCGCCACAGTAGTCAGGAAATCCTTCTGTGTGGCACACCTCATCACAAAAGGGTTCTCATCCAGGAAAAAAAAATAAGAGGTCACTGTTCCCCTCTACTTGGCACTCAGACCCATTATAGAGTACAGAGCCCCTTTTGGAATGTACCTCACAAGATATCTACAGCAGCTGGAAAGGCCACAGAAGTACCTCACAAAGAGGATTACTAAAGTCAAACAGATGCCTTATACTGACAGACTCAAAAAACTCCAGCTTTACTCTGTAGCATATCACCTACTCAGAGGAGATCTCTGCCTAACATACAAAGCTAGGTTAAACCCAGAGGTGTTGGACATTCTACACCTAAAGAAATCCCAATCTCTCGGAGCTACATGCTCTACGGACATAAACCTTGTCACCACAATAAAAATGGACATTCTGGATGGATAGATTCATGTCCAAGAGACTTCCTATACTCTGGAACAAGGTACCCACCTATGTCAAGCAAAGTTCCTCATTAGCACTCAAGAAAAATATTGATGAGTGGACGAGAAATAGGAAATACACCCTGGGGATCACTTCTGCAGCTCTGCTTGACAGGGGCACAGGAAATTAACTTTTTTGGGTGGCGTAAGCCAGGGAACCTTGTTGGCTAGGCTTACTTAGGCCCTTGGGCTGATGAATAGATACTAGGCTAAGTTTTTTAAGGTTACCCATGCCCTTATTTAGTAACAACATAATGATCCCTTGCCATAGCCTTACCCAGGATGCTTGTCAGACTTAAGGTTCCCTTTGTGAAGGGAGGGAAGTCACTGTCCTCCATTTGTTCGGCACAAAAACTGTTTTGAGGCCAACACTAAACAGCCTTTGAAGAGTCTGACAGGTCTTGTTTCAGGCAGGCATGTAAGCAGCCCTCTCTGTTATCTGGCCACATGTGTTCTTGGCCTACATAGCACCTTGAGGACACGTACAAGGGAGATGGGTGGGGGGGGGGGGTTGAAGTTAAAGTTATCCCACTAGTAGAATTGCTACGCCCTCCAGGTCAAAGGACATACTTACTTTTAGCTCTGCACAATGTTGGCAATTGTTTCCAACATAACTAAAGGCAGCTTTGTGGTTCTCCTTTGCCGGTCTGACAATTTTTATTTCATACTGGTCTTTGATACGATCAGTTCTGGAGTTCCCAGTTTAATAAAAGAAACAAAGCTAGTGTTAAATTTGAGTGCAAGTTCCACTTCTAGCATAGGGGGTGATTTTTGAAATTGGCATTGTATTTACTTTAGAGAGAGTAGCAGATGCATAGTATTGGCCAATTAAAGGATTTTGTATAAGCAGTGGGGTCACAGAGTTAGAAGGGGTTGTTTAATTCAGGCAGGTCACCATTCAAGTTTCAGTACATTAGCCATGGCATAATTTCTAAATACTGAGCTACTGGAAAATGCTTATACTTGCAGCCTGAAAGTGAATGTGACTACCTGTGGTCTGATTTGACCAGGGAGGGGGTTACAATTGGTAGAAAAAAAATTGAGTAACATCATGAATCAGTTCCCCCTCTTTTTATCAAGTCTTTTTAGGACCTTACCAGCAGATAGACCAAACATAACATCTTTATCTAAAGGAGAACTTAAAACCTTAACAAGTAATTTGTGGTCCAACGAACCAAGTCCAGCCACAGCAGACTTGCCCATCAGCTGCAGAAGCAGGGAGGGAGCCTGACATCCAGATTCCAGCAAACTCTTCTAGACAGGAGATAGATACTTGTTCCACTGCTTAGCAGAGAGAGGGTCTTAAGGTGGGTGGTAATGCTTGGTTGAGTTGGTAAAAAAATTCAGGGAACCTACAAAAGCACAATATCTATAATATATATATATATATATATATATATATATATATATATATATTTTTTTTTATCTCCTCACAACAGTTCAGCACACATTATAAAAAGGTTATTATAGGTTACTGCAACAGTGACCTAAACTTGGAATATGCAGGTGCTTGCGTGGTATAATTGGCATGAACCATCTCCTTTTAACTACTGTTCTCAAAGACAGCTGCATGAGAAAGTCACAGAATAAGAAGTTATGTACTCACCATAACGTTCCATCCGAGTAGGTAAACTTCACTTGGCAGCAACCTATGGGTCTTCGGAACCATATCGGATCCGAGCCGGCAGTTTCCAACAGCAGGGATCCGAGCTCCAGGCTCCTCCCCTTACCCATAATCCCCTGCCAACCCTACCTGACCTCAGATCGAGTTTGCCTAATGCAAGACCTGCACCAAATAGCCAGCCTATGGTCTGACCTTGATACAATCAGATGACAAAATAGTAATATAAACATCTGACGGTCAGGGGGAAGGAGGGAGGGACTGCTGCTGCCAAATAAAGTCTACCTACTCAGATGGAACGTTATGTTGAGTACATAACTTCTTAATCTGAGGTAGTTAACTTCATTTGGGCATCAACCTATGGGACAGAGTCCCCAGCTACCTAAATCTTGGGAGGTCCTCATGGAAGGATGTTCCGGAGCACTGCAGAGCCAAAGGATGCTCTCCCTCTGGAGACCAGGTCCAACTTATAATGATTTATAAAGGTATGAGATGAAGCCCAAGTGGCTGCTGAACAAATTTCATCCAATGAGACTCTAGAACGAAATGCAGCAGATGTGGAAATTGACCTAGTAGAATGGGCGTGGACTACCTGGAGTGCAGGCCGGCCGGATCTTTCATATGCTAGTAGAATACACTGTGAAATCCACCTGGACAGGGTGACTTTTGAAACTGATTTTCCAAAATTAGATTTAGCAAAGGAAATAAACAGCTGGTCTGATTGCCTATGACCAGCTGTTCTGTGTAAATAGAAACGTAGTTGTCTATGAACACCCAACAAGTGCAACTTGTATTTGCTTTTGTTTTGGTAATCGGGGGAAAAAAAAGACAGGTAGATTAATAGTCTGATTGATATTTGACTCGGAAGCAATCTTAGGAAGAAGAGGGATTGGTCCTGAGGGATACTCTTTATCTTTGTGAAAGGTCAAATACGGTGGCTTGGCGGAAAGGGCTTGTAGTTCAGAAATCCTTCTGGCCAAAGTGATAGCGATGAGAAACGCTGTTTTCCAGGATAATAGTTTAAGATCCACTGAAGCTGCAGGCTCAAAGGGAGGAGCTGTCAAAGCCTGGAGCACAAGTGCTAAATCCCAGGGAGGGTCTACATCCTTCATCGGGGGTCTTAGTAGGAAGGTACCCTTCAAAAAGGCCTTACACAATCTGGTTGAGATCAAAGGGCTTAGGTCACTGCCCACGTCATAGTGCAAAATTGCTGCCAGCTTAACTCTGACCGTGGACGAGCTGGCTCCTTGGTCGAAAAGTCCTGACAAAAAGTCTAACACCGCAGGCAACGGAGCCATAAAGGGGTCTAAGTTCTGTTGCTCCACCCAAATAGAAAACTGTTTCCATTTGCTACCATAAAGCCTTCTAGTAGATGGCTTGTGGGCTGCCACTAAGATAGCTTTGACCGGGGAAGAGATACCGGGAGTCCTAGCTAGGAGTGGAACTGGAGCAACCAAGCCGTGAGCTTCAGATTGTCCAGACTCGGGAGGTCTACCGGGGATCCCTTACTCCAGTGCATTCTGCCAGAGGGGGGACCAAGTATCCTATCAGGTCTCTTCGGGACGGGCTCCACAGTGTCCGGCTCCTTCCAAGCCCTGGTAGTGATCAGGTCTACCAGGGGGTCAGCTGGAGGGGACACCCAAGAGGTAGACGGGCCTGCTTCAAATGCCTCCAGGAACACAGATTTGTCCGAGGTAGGCTTTGGGGCGGACCACCCTCCCCTTATCCTGAGCATCTCCATGATGTCTCCAAAGGAGATGGCTTCGGGGGTTGATCTTGGGGAGCCTTCCCCTTCCTCCCTCCAAATCTGTGTCCTCGGTGAAGGACTCAGGGAGTCCAAGTGCCTCCTTTTGCACTTGCGAGGGACCTCCTCGGGGGTGGGGGGGGGGCTGTCCGAGGAGGCCTCACCAGGCTCATCATGTCCCAACAAGGGAACTACCTGGGACGTTAGCGCAGGCTGTCCCTGGGGCCAAGTGATGGAAGCCGGAGCCAACTGAGAGGGAGTGTGGGGCGGAGCCGTAGCTGTGGCCGGGGGCCTGGAATCCCTCGACAGAGACCTCTCCACCACGTCGAAAGCCGAAGGAGAGCTGCTCTCTCTGGGATCCGAGAGCAAACCCTCCCTCGGATCTGACGAGCGGATCGGCGCCGACACCATCGGATCCGATGGGCCGGTAAGCTCCGACCTGGACGGAGCTGAAGGCAGACCGACACCCTTGGATCTGAAGCTCAGCTCTCGGCTCAGAGAGCTCAGATCTGATGAAAAGGGACCCGACAGACTCGAGGGCGCTGCCGGCGCCGAAGTACCCGATACTACTGGCTCAGACCCCCCCCCGCCGCTCAGCTCCGGGGACTCCAAACCCGGGAAGCGGGTTGGAGAAGGAGCGATCGAGGCGAAAAAAGGGGTCGAGCTCCCCCCAGAGGGGGGGGGGGGGCGGCAAGAGCACGCCCATCTGCAGTTGGGCCTGGGGGAATCTTCTCATCATCCGGTCCAAATCTGCATCCGTTATTTAGTAGACCTAAAGGAGGCCACCGAGGCGGGACGGGAGTGCCGCCTCAATGACAGAGGGAGATCGGGCCTCCTCCGGCCCCGGTGAGAAGCAAGGTGACTGGAGCTGAGAAGGAGGCGGCTCGGAGGTCTTGGAGGGAGAAGCCCGCTTAGCTGGAGGGGCCGATGTAGAGGCCTTGGCCCGCCGCTTGTGGTGCTTCTCCCTGCGCTTCTCTTTTCTGGCTTCCCTATCATCCAGGCCCGAGGTGGGAGGTTGAGTCCTGGCCAGAGGAAGGGAAGCAGTCTTGGGTACTGCCGCAGCTGCGGCAGGCGCCACGGGGGGACCAGAGGTCGGAGCAGAGTCCGGGGGCAGAAGTCCCGCCAGAATCAACTTCGACCTCCAGTTCTTAAGTGCCCTGGGGTTGAATGCCGCACAAATACCGCATCCAGAGGAGAGGTGATCAACCTCAAGGCACAACACGCACAGAGTGTGGCCATCCGCTGGGGATAGCTTATGGCCACACTCAGTACATTTAGAAAAAATATCTTTGGGGCCTCAGACATCACTGGAAAGAAAACACACACACTAGGCCCCAACCACACACAGACACACACCCTAACGCTCTCACAAGGGGGGGGGGGGGGATAAGCTAAAATAAATTTTGGAGAGAAAAACTACAAGGGAAAGCTAAACGCACACACACACACACACACACACACACACACACACACACACACACACAACTACAAGGGAAAGCTAAACGCACACACACAACACTTATGACAGAAAAGGTAAAGAAAAGATCAAAATTTTCTCACAAGTCTTGACTAATGCCTGGAACTCAAGGATCAAGCTGCTGGCTTCAACCGCAGCAAACCAGATCTGAGGTCAGGTAGGGTTGTCAGGGGATTGTGGGTAAGGGGAGGAGCTTGGATCTCTGCTGTTGGAAACTGCCGGCTCGGATCCGATATGGATCTGAAGACCCATAGGCCGATGCCCAAATGAAGTTAACTACTTCAGATCTCTGAGCTCACTTTGTGCATCATGTACTCCCACAGAAGCCCCCATCCTTGGCTTTCATTTAAGATTATTGGGCTGCACTAGCCTCATCTTCAAGTATGCATATTGACATATTACACAGTAGTCCACAATGTATACCTGCTTTATTAATGACAAACAGTATGCTCGTATACCACTGTACAGCCACAATGTACACCTGCTTTATTGATGACAAACAGTATGTTTGTACACCATTGTACATCTGCTGCAATACACAAACCCTAATGCACAAAATGTGCAAGTGTACACCAAAAAAAAAAAAAAAAAAAACCACCATAAAAGGCTCCATAAATCTGGATTTATGAACACCCGCATTGAAAAGGTGGAAGCAGCTGCCCAAAAGCAAAGATGTGACAGAAAAAAACTTTCAGTTTTATCTTCACCCAATCATGGGCTCTAGATATGGAAAGAAAATTAGAGAATCAACTGACAGAAATTAGGCTCCCTTGTAGGGTTGTTGGGCTCAACCTCCATGATGGGGTGAGAGGCAAGGTCATCTTTGAGTACAGGCACAGCTGCAAACTGTCAGGGAAAAAATAAGTCACAGATAGTATGGCATATAGGGAGAACGTTGCCTTGGTACCTCCTGTAGTAATGTTAGGCACAGTTCATTGACAAAGCCCTGAAGACAACCAGCACATGATGAAGCAACATCTCATCTAGGCATGACTATTTTAGTCTCTAAAACAGTGCAATTTTTAAGCTCAGATCATCACGTTGGCATCTCTCCAACCATATCTGCAAAATAATTTACTATTAATACCACTGGAAGATGCAACACACTTATGCCATACTCCCCTTCATAACTAGAGAGAAGGTTAAGGGGGCACCAGTCTCCCTTACAAACAGTATTAACAGAAACCGTTTGCAGATACGAGTGAATCAGAATATACTTACAGCAGAAAAACATGGTATTCTTGTATACCTTGCACACACACCGCTAACATTAACGAGAATAACGTAAAATATAGTTATAAAAATACCCACAAATTACGATGAGCATCTCATCATATAACTACCCAAACAAATCATGATCAGATTACAAAGGCACACTTCTTCAAGAACTGCTCAAATGTCCCCGATTTTGTCACAAATTTTAGTTCTGTTCTCCTAAAACCACTGACGTTTGAAAAAAGGGTGGGGAATGACACTTAAATGACAAAAGTTATAGGATTACTAGAAATTACTAGGCTGTCGACCTGGAAGTCTTTTCAAGCCTAGCTCGCCATTTCATCCCAATGTAATGTCATAGAAATGTTAGTTAATAACCAAGATTGAACTTAGTAATGACTGCCCAAATTACAGCTATAGACTTCTTTACTTGAGAACATGTACATGTATTAATTCACATTCTCTTATTCAGTCAAAATCGCAAGTTAGTAGTACTAATATTTTAAGTGTCCCTTGTTATTTCTTGATTTGTCAGGGATTTGTTGACGGCTACGTTTACAATGTCTAATTTAAGAAAGATTGCAAACAGAGCTTCTGCGATGGTTGGTTCTCACCATCAGTTACCTCACAAACTCGCCAAAGCACAAAAAAGTTAAATTACCTCAGACCTCCTCGCGCCCCAAAACCGATAAAAAAGTAACTGCACGCGATTCAAGCGAATAAAAAGCCAGCGCATCACGAGCAATTCATCCTTCCTCAAACAAATTTTCTTTCAAATTAACCGCGTCCACCAATCTCAGCGCCCAGACGCGCCCACACTTACTACGAGGAACCCAAGACTCCACCCATCCACGATAGTATCGTCAGTTTGTTTTAAAATACACACATGTAAACAAAACAGGCGTGGTACAGCTGTTTAACTCCAACGGCGCTTAAAACGCAGTTTATTTTTATTCAGGTTGTAATATACTGACAACAGACTGCGCTGCTAGTTTACGCCTGCGCAACACGTCAAGCTAAAGCCAAAAGTAGTGTAGTTTTGGGGAACAGCATACAGCTGTATGAGAAGACCGGATCTGAAAATTATAAGTGCAAGGTCTTCTAAAAATCACTTTTATTGGACTACCAAAAATACATGTGGAAACTAACGAAAGGTACAAAATGTGATTCAAGACACGACCCTTAAAATGCAAGTCATGTAAATACACTTCACGCACGCGCCTTTACACTCAAAAACTAACTCCAAACTACAGCCAAAAAACAAATGTAAGGCGGGGACCGGTGTGAACGCACTGACATTCTCCTTCAATCGTGTCATTTCTGTTTTCGGATTGGGCCAGTCTACATGGGCCCGCCCTAATATGTATCATACTCATTTCCAGCAGTGAGAATTCGTTTTTCCCGCTTCCGGTAAATGCTTGAAACATTCTAGGTTTCCCTCCCCTTGCCTTTTATGAGTCTCCGCCCATTATCACTCGGAATCTGTCATCTTCCGCTTCGTCATGGCGGAGCTCAGTGAGACAGTGTTGTTATCAGTGTTGCCAAGTATCCGTGTTCCCCGGTCTGGGGATCGTGTCCATAAGGACGAATGTGCTTTTTCTTTTGACAACCCGGTAAGTGTATTTTCCTTCTCTTGTATGTTATAGTTCCCACCCCATCCCACTCTTATATTGGTGCTAGGGGCCCATCGTTACACAGCATCTAGGAGCTCAAGACACCCGCCGGCCGGCTACTCAGCCAGTCAGTGCAACACCCCTGTCTGCGCTTTGCATGTTGGGGATAGTAGTCTAGTTTCTGTTTTGCTATTGGGTGTTACTGATAGAATGTAACTACGAGTTCCAGGGGACATTTGGATAACTTACTTGCTACACACGTCTGGGTTTTGTAGTCCCACGAAGTGCTGTATTACAGTGCTATTCCTTTTGGGTGGTCTCTTTTCTTCGTGTTTATTTTGTGTGTTGGTCTGACAGCTTTATGCAAAATGTGTGACACTGGGTCGGGGAAGATTGGTTGTGTTACATTTTAATTGTATGTGTACAGAGGTTGTCTTCTGTATTTTAACTAAAAGAACCAGTGCCTTAACGTTTTCTGGTGTGACAGTAACCCACATACACGTGAGGTTGTTGGACTTTATGCCCATGTTAGACTTGATTTCCCCATGGTACTTGGGGTTCTAGCGCACTGGACTTGTAGCTAAACTGGTTAAATTATACTTTTTTTGGTATATTTTTTGTTACTGAACAGGTGGATTTGGGATCCTTTGACTGTGACATGGTTAAGTAGAGTAGATTAATAAAAATGCACGGATTTCTGTGGTTATCTTGATTAAACGCTGACCTTCTGATTCTGTAGGAGGTGGAATATGTGAAAATTCTCGTCGCTAGAATAGATCTGGTCCCATTACATTTATAATTGCTGGAATGGGTGTATTTTCTAGTTTGCCGGTTTGAGTATTGTGTTGGCCAGTTTGATAAGCAGTATTTTTAAGTGGCTTTGTTTTTCGTTTGTGATTGTTTATCTTGTGGAATACTCCATTGCCATTCTTTTTTGTCTTATTGCTGCAGACTGGATTGTATGGGTGTACTTGACTTTCATTGCTGGTTCAGTTTGTGAACTGGGTGGTGTTTTTACTTCGTAGGGGCTCATAAGTGCTGTTTATTTTCAAGAATTTTGTACAATTGGATTATTGGGACACTTGTTGATGTAGATAACTGTGTTAGTTTATTTGCTGGCTTGTATATGCTATCAATGTTGGCCAGTAAAACTAGGGTGTCATTTCGGCCTCCTAAGGAGCTTATAAAGGCATAGTTGATCATTGATCTCACTTTGACATTACTGCACAGCTCTGTGTAGCATTGGGAACCTTAGCTGTGTTTTATACTTTCAGTCTATAAAATGTAATTGTAGTAATTTTCATTAAAAAAGGGCAACAAGATGTGTAAACTGACTTGCTGTGGGGGGGGGGACTCCCATCTGGTATTAAGGCTGTTTAGCAAATATTAGAGTTTTAATAACATACATGAGACAAAAGCAACCAGTTATTGATAGTGGTAGCACGCTCTTTAGCGCAGAAGGGTGTGTATTCTATTTCCACACCAGGTAGATGGATTGATACTGCAATGTGGCATGGGAGGGGGGGGGTGCTGCACTCCTGAATGCGCTGTCCTTTGCATAAGATGATCTGGCTGATAAGTGAGTTTTATATTGTATTGGCTTGTGCGGAAAAAGCTCCATCACCTCTTATTATTCTGTTTACTTTAGTATTCCAATATCTAAAGTCTGAGAACTACATTCTTCCAAGATATCAAAGATGTAAAGTTAGCCAGAACTCAAGAGTAGTAGTCCGTGACAAACTGGACAGTAGTGCTTAATTGGTAAAAGCAGCACTTGGTTGAATAAAATTGTTGTAAGCATAATTTGTTTAACTGAGATGCAGTAATCTTAGTTTTATATGTAACTGGTGCTGGGGGCACAACTGGCTTTGTCTGCTAAAAATGTAGCATTATGCAAAGGTTATTTTGACTTTGTTTTTCACCTTGGGTTTGCAGTCTTACTGCATTTAGTTGACTTGTATTCATCATGTTAGAAGCTGTGTGTTTTTCTTTTTTTTCCCCTTTTGTAGTACATCCTAAGCTGTGTTCACCTTTTCATATGAAGCATATGTTGTAGTAGCAAGCCATTATGTTTACTCTGCAGTATCTTTGCTTACTGTTTCAGATGCCAGTTAGTTAATCTGGGGAAAACTAGTTTTACCAATAACCAGTGTAAGGCCAGGTCACTGTAAGATGAGATGAAATGTATTTACTGACCCTGTACCTATTTCAGGTTCAGGAATTATCACCAAGTTTATTGTGGTTGTATTTGATGTCAGATGTCTGAATTTTTTTTTTTTTTTTATTTGCCTGTCATTGCTTACCTGCTTACTGTAAAGAAATTCCAGATTGAGCTATTAATTGTTTTTTGTGTGCTCTTTTAGGCTGCTCAGTAGGGTTGCTGTGTGCAGCTCACAAAAGCATTATGTGACCGGAGTTAATAAAAAGGATGATAAAGTAATACCGTGTGACTTAGCAGATCAAAACCATGATTTGGTGATACGACCAGTAAAATATGTTTACGTATTCTGTATTGACTCACTGCTGTATTTATTTCATTAGTCTGCAGGAATTCATTTGGGGTAGTGCACTGATCAATACTGACCGATTTCAGGCTCAGCCTGAGACAAAAACATTAAAATATTTCGCAAACAAAAAAATACAGAAATGTAAGAAGTAACAGAACAGTTCAGACTTGTTATGCAGAAAAAAGTGTGAATAATTCCAGTGAACAAGCACAGTGCAACGTACAATTATATTGGCATAGTGTCTTTATTTTACTTGTTTTTGTCAAAACCAAACGAGCAGGATAGTGTAATGGCAAACTTTTTTTTGTCATGTAGTGCTGTGGAGCTGCTTCTTAGGTCCAGTATATTCCTCCCAACTTTATTTTCTTGGTGTGCAATTCTGAGCAAGTCACTTAACCAGACAGCGCCCCTAGATCTGCCTAGATTGTCCAGTGGGCTTTCCCAGTCAACAGGTCTAAAATGTCAGTAATCTTCTAAATAATTCCATTGCATCCAGTGGTAGTGTTTAATCGCTCACTGGGACCATAGTTAAACTATTATCAAACAAAAACATTTTTTGATAATTTTTTATCTCCTGCTGAAATGTAGTGATATTTTTGCCATTGACAATGTGTGCTCCTTATATATTTTTTTTTATTTCACCAGTCTTTTAAATGTGACACATTTTCTTTCCAACACATTCTGTGGGGAAAAAATAAATCGCATTTACAAATGTCTGCATACTTGTCTATAGGTCATGGCTGAATGTTTTCCTTATTAGCACTCTAATTTTGGCTGCGTGTGTCCTCTACAAAACTACTACTTGTCAGCTAGACACTTGGACACCTGTGTGCTGTATCTAACACCGCTGTAAACTACATCTGCTATCTCTGTGCCCCAACTGCTCCATTTGTCCAAAGATCTCAAACTCTACAAAAAGAAACACTGTTTACTGGTGAGGTACAGTAAATGAATTTCAATAGATCCAAAGTAAACACAGCAATTGTCTTCTTTTCTGCATGATCAAGTTTGTTTGTTTTTTGTCCTTTTTTCCAGAACGGCTCTGTTTTGCACGAAATTAGAGTGTAAAAATCAGTAAGAAATGAAAAGGATTAAAATATTCCGTTAAATATGTTTTCACCAAAACACTGCTATCTTTACAGAAAGGTTATAAATGATGTTAAACAATGAATACTAAGGCACTCACAAATTCAAAGGTGTAATTAGGTTCTTTGGTAAATACTAGGCTAGCTGCCCTCTGGTCATTTTAAGCCTGGCCAGTTTTCCTTTTTCTGCTTGAATTAACATCTCCATTTGGTTGGAGATCGGCCTTACCCATATTTATAGGTAGGTACTAGGCTATCGGCCCAGGGGCCTATGTAAGCCTAGCCAACAAGGTTCCCTGGCTTACGCCACCCAAGAAGTTATTTTCCTGTGTCACTGTCAAGCAGAGAGACAGAAGTGATCCCCGGGGTGTATTTTCTATTTCCCATCCACTCATCAAGATTTTTCTTGGAGTGCTAATGAAGAACTTTGCTTGACATAGATGGGTAGCCTGTTCGTGTATGGGAAGTCTCTGGGACCGGAATCTATCCCTCCAGCATGTCCTGTTTATTGTGATGACAAGGTACGTCTACCTCTGAGGGATTTCTTTAGGTGTAGCATGTCCAACAGCTCTGGGTTTGACATAGCTTTATATGTTAGGCAGAGATCACTGCGGAGTAGGCGGTATGCTACGGAGTAAAGCTGGAGTTTTTGGAGGCAGTCCGTGTAGGGCATTTGTTTGAGGCCAGTAATCCTCTTTGTGAGGTACTTCTGTGGCCTTTCCAGCTGTTGCAGATGTCTTGTGAAGTACATTCCAAAAGGGGCATTGTACTCTATAATGGGTCTAATGAATGTCGAGTAGAGGGGAACAATAACTTTTTTTTTCCTGGATGAGAACCCTTTTATGATGAGGTGTGCCATGTAGAAGGACTTCCTGACTACTGTGGTGTGGTGATGTGACTATCAAAGGTGAGACTGTCCACCCGGGTCCCAAGGTCTCTTATCACACATTCGGTGTTAAGTAGATTGCGGTCTGTGGTAGTTCATGGGTACAGAGTTTTTACCAAAGGGGGTGACTGCACTTTTTGTCATTGAGCTTGAGGCCATGGCTCTGACACCAGGCATCTGTCTCAGGGAGGCCCTTCTGTAGGATGTCCACCTCATTTGGGGGCTTGACTATGGCTCCTAGTTTGCAGTAATCTGTGAACTTCGTTAGCCAGAGGCCTTCTGTGTTAGCCTGTAATTCAGAGAAGTAGATACCAAACAGGAGAGGTCCCAGGACAGAACCCTGTGGTACTCCACTTGTCACTGCTTTGAGGTCAAATTTGGAGTCTGCAACGTTTACAGTGTGGGTTCCGTCAGTGAGCCAGTTGGCAACCCATCTTGTGACACAGGGATTTATACCTAGTTTAGTGAGTTTAGCTATAATTCCAGAATGGGGGATGGTGTCGAAAGCCTTGGCGAGGTCAAGATAGGCTGTGTGAACCACCTTACCCTCATCTATGGCTTTGACTGCCTCAAAGAAGTCGATCAGGTTCAGGAGGTATGATCTGCCTTTCACAAACCCAGACTGGGTGGGATCCAGAGTTTGGAGGTTACCAGCGTCTTTTTGTTTGAGTTCCATGATGATACGTTCCATGGCTTTGCAGACCAGGCTCGTTAGGCTAATAGGTTGATAGTTCCCGGGATCAGTGGTGGCTCCCCCTTTGTGGAGTGGAATAACTGTTGCTGTGCGCCATTCAGTGGGCACAAAGCCTGATGCGAGTCTATTACTGACCATGGTGCTTAAGTGGGGAGCCAGTTCGTTCTGAAGTTCATGTAAAACGCAGCCTGGAATGTTGTCCGGTCCCATGGATGCTGTGTTTTTGGCTTTAGAGAGTGCAGCGTTTACCTGCATAGTTGTGATGGACTCTGCATTCTTCATGTATAGATGTGGACCCTTTAGGGGGTGAGAGGGGGGTAAAGTTAGCACTGAACCTGCCAGGATGTTGGCAATATCAGTTGGTTCTGTAATTTTCTTGCCTTTGTGCTGTAACTCAGAGCAGATCTGGGTGTTGCCATCGAGATTCTTGACCTAGCTATGGAATGCTTTGTGGTTGTCCTTGGAATTAGTGGCGATTTCTAGCTTTGGAGGATGTTATAAGGGATCTCTGCTTCTTACTGAGGCTGACCAGGGAGCTCCACCACTCATGGGATTTTACTCTCTTTTGCAACAGTTTCTTCCTTCTGTTGTACAGTTCATGTATGGCAGGGGACCACCAGACTGGCTTCCTTTTTTTTGGAGGATAGTGTCTTGGTTCTCTTTGGGGTAGCACGATCCATGTACTCGTGTAAGTGTTTATAGAGTGCATTTGTGTAGGATTCAGCACTTGTAACTGTATTGTCCATCTGCATGGGTGTCATGAAGTTCACCACTTCTGTCTTAAGAAGCATGAAGTTGGCTTTGGAGACATTTTTTTACTGTGGTTTCCTTAATGGGGGGGTGTGGGTGGGATGTGGATATCAAGGCAGATTAGCTTATAGTCTGATCGGACCAACAAGGAGTTTACTTCAGGTATGGAACACCGGTCACTCGTGTTGTTAATGACTAGGTTTAGGAAATTGTTGCCCCTGGTGGGGGTGTGGATAAGTTGATCCAGGGCATTGGAGTTTATAAATTCCAGAAAGCGTTGGGCTAAGGAGTTGGTACACTAATAGTTTTCCCAGTTAATGGTGAGGTAGTTTAAGTCGCCCATTATTAGGGTGTTTGGTTGAACCCTAATATTTTCCAGTACATCAAGAAATGAGGAGTGGGAATCCTGGGGCATGGTGGGGGATCTGTAGCAAGCTACAATTTGGATTGCAGTTTTGCCCAAAGTTAGTTGCACTTGGATAACCTCGGATGCATTATGCTGAGCATCTAGCCTGGCGGTGTGGATATCCTTAATGAATATGGACACACCTCCCTCCGCCTTTGGTGTTCCTGTCCAGGTTACATGGTCGAAAAGTGTGGTATGAGTTATAGCCTGGTAGTGCAGGGGGTGCTCTCTGGAGCCTTGAAGCAGGTCTCAGTCACTGCTCGGATATCGCTGCTCTCCATTTTAAGGAGTGCCTCGAGTGATTGCATTTTGAGATTTAGACTTCTAGCATTGCCCTCAGTTTTTGCTTGCCTGTTCCTGTTATGATGGTAAATTTTATGGTAAACCAAAAGGAGCAAAACTAAGAAAATACAAAGCAAACTGGACGACCAGGAAAGTAAAGGTAAAAAATTTTTGAGCACTTTTGTCAATTTTTAATTATGACATCTTCAGAATAAAATCAAGTTACACAATGAGTCTTGTATAACCAGTGCAATAAATCAATTAAAAAGACTATAAAAAGTACATCCACTTTTAAAGGTACAGGCTCCCTTACTTAATGCATTTTACTAGCAAGTCATGTAAATTTTGACCATAGGTATTATATCTCTTTGTAACTATATTTTCATAACCAAGAACAAGTAAAATCAATAACATTCGTTGTAAAAGACACTGAATATTTAAATGCAGAAGTCTGCTTTTAATTTTAAAAAGCTGCTAAGTGAAACCATATCACTGAGCCCTGGAATAGTTGTGGCATTGACCCTCAATTGCCAAAATAGTTCTTTATACATGGTGGTAAATTTTATTTGAACCTTGCCCAAAAAAGCACTATAGGGGCAGCAAGAGCCTTAGCCAGTATCCAGAATCCCAGGGGCGACAGGTGCAGGCCATTTGTGGCAAAGCATTGCGGTCTGTCGACCATGTCATCCCAAGCAGACATATACTGGATCTCCTTAGAATGACACCAGAAGCTTAGCCAGTTGTTGAAGTCAAATCATTTTGTACTTGTACCGTGGTATCATTCTGGGCGATGGCAGAATGCTACTTAGGGCTAGGGTCATACCTACCTGGGTTACAAGATCGGAGAGCTCTTCCATGTCTCTTCATGTAGTCCAGGGAGGTACGCCTCAGGTCATTCACACCAACATGGACAATGACAGAGTCATATTTGTACTTGTTGTGGAGTGACCTGAGTGAGTGAATTATGTGGCGGATCCTGGCACCCGACAGGCAGCTGACAGTAACCTTCTCCTTGTTTAGCCTGGTGAGTGGGGCATCAGTGTGCTGACTATAGAGTCACCTGTGACTAGTCAGTTTGGTACGTTGTTTTGCCTTGTTGGCTGTGGTTGAGTGGCACACTGAGTCTGTGGGCTGTGTGTCATTTGGGTTGTGTTGGGGGATGGAGGTTGCTTGCGTTTCTGCTTTGGAGGTCTCTGTTGCTTAGGCTATTATTGAGAGCCTCTGCAAATGTTTCTTTCACCATGTGTGGATTCTGGTGGTGTAGATTTAGTGAGACTATGTGATGAGTGTGGTGTGGTGCAAATGTTTACCTTCTCCTCATGACTGTCAAGTTCAGTCTTTGTTGGAGAGAGCTTTACCTCCAATTTGGCTAGATAAGTGCGTCTGTCACAGGTTGTAGTGTTGGGTGGTAGGAGGAGAGGGTTGTCTGTGTACATGAGGCAATTTCTAAATTTCCACAAGATGCCCAGATTCATCAGATAGACAGGAGAGAACACTGGAAGCTGACCCTAGGACATGTCTGAATAAAAAAAATATTTTCCTCTAGATAAGTGAGGGAAGTGAGTACAGGAGCTGTTCTCTAAGCAAGTGAGAAAAGTAAGTACAAAAACGGTTTTCCTCTAGGTGAAGAGGTAGATTGAGTGCTATAGTAATTAGTAGCTTATTTAGTTCTTACAAGTGCTGAGCATGAATAAGCAAATGTAAGTGCTAAAACTAAGAATCTGTATCTGCACTAGATGAGTTACAGGACAGAAACAAGTGCAAATGCATGCTTTCAAATCAGAAAGTTGAGATGGAAGAGATTGCCCATAAGGCCAGTAACTACAATTTCTGGGCCAGGACCACTCCTTGTGTGGTAGACAGGTTACCTAGTGCTTACCACTCCCACTGATAAGCTAGAAAGGCTTCCCTCCAACACGGAAAGGCTTGGGGGGCTCAGAAGCTTATATACAGTCCTGGATACAGTAAATCTGTATCTGGAACACTAGTTACAGGAAAGGTAAACAGGCTTACAGTTTTCTGTAAAAAAAAAAAAAAAAAAAAAAAAAAAAAAAAGTGAAAACAATTCGCATGCAGTGCAAGCTAGCGCTGTTGAGTATGTAGCAACATTAGACCAAAAACAGTTTAAAAATGCAATTAAATTAAAAAGGACTAAAAGCAAGTGCAGAAGAGTTTTTATTAGGTAGAATGTGGTAAAGAGATGAGACTGGGGGAATGTCCCAGATCGAATCTACAGTGGGGCGGGCAACTGCAAAAGCCACCAAATTTAAACTACAAGCCAAAAATAGGAAGGGTGGATGGGACAAAACAGTTTCAACAGAGATTTAAGCAACAACTAACAGTACAAACACTAAAACACAAAAAATATACTATGCTCTGTATATTTACAGATCAGTCTCTCAGAACAGTGAGACAGCAGTTTCAACAGAGATCTAAGCAACAATTAAAGGACAACCGCACCCTCAGTCTCAAAGAACATATTTATTTCATCATGGTTTGGTGTTTCCTACACTTTAACAGCACTCTGGGACTATTCAGAGCTTTTTAGATATTTTTATATGCAATTTCTGACTCTGACCACATGGGGGCTGGCATTTTGAAATAATTCAGACTGTTTACTCTGCCTCTAAGTATCCCAGAATGCATTGTTTGTCTCCAAAAATTGCATCAGATCTGCCACATTTTCCCTTAAGCTGCTGTCACTTCATTGACTTAACAGGCATTCACTGCTGTCTTCCCCTACTTTTGATTAAAATGTTATCCTTTTTCAATGACTACTTTAAACACAAGCAGTGCAAATGCTACAGAATGGAACTCAAAAGTGCATTTTATTACTTTTGTTTCGTAGAAATGCTAACTTGCTTTCTTTTGTGAAGGCTGAAATCTAGTTCTTAAAGGCATCTCCCCTCCCACTTCACACCTACCTTCCCTAGCTGTCAAAGAGCTAAGGGTAATTTGACCCATTGTCTGCATGTGATTGACAGCTCAAAGCAGGTGACCAGAGTAATGTACTGTTTTCTTGTCAGCCTTTCCCTCCTTACAGTGGGACACTTTTTTTTTTGTTGCACTCCTCCTGTCAAATTTAGAACCAAGCTACATAGCACTGGGAATAATCACCGTTTTGCAAAGCATCAAACTCCCACTTATTTTTCCTTCCCGTTTGATTAAATAGCTAACAAATGACACACTACAAACATGAAGTATTTCACAGACTTGCATGACAGCACCAACATGCTTTTTTAAGACATAATTTTAAAAAATTACGGTATTGCATACTTCTTGTAATCTGATGTAGTGTTGTCGATTAATTGTGACAGACATCTGCTTCTTATGTAAAAACGTGCAATTAATGTATACGCATGCTTATTGCAAATTTATGCTCTTAGTTTTTGCAGCTGTTACTGTGCTTCTGCCTGTACTTTGTCACAGATCGGTAGGGCAATGTAAAGCAATATGACAATACAAAAACAAAGTTTACAAAATTTAGAAATTACATCCAAAAATGAGACTCACCCACCCACTTCACCACACTCACCCACCCACATTCAGCTCACCCACCCACCACACTCAACCGCTCACCCACACTCAACTGCTCACTCACCCACCCACACTCACTCACCACCCACTACACTCACCCCACTCACCCCCCTCACCCCCCACATGCACTCACACATTCACCCTTTCACACACCTAACCACAAGTTTGTTTTGGCAACACCAAGAATGACCCCAGGCTTCGTCCGAGGAATGCACGAGTAATTATGTACTTTGGCTGTGCTGACATCAGAAACACATGCCTACACAGATCTTACACATCAAGCCGCTCCATTCAAATTGTACATGAAATGCACCCATTGAACAGTTATCCACCTACAACATTATTAAAGTACTTTAATCCAACACTAGTGAGCCCTACTTTACACAGCCCAGTAAACCTGTCCACAGATTCAGCTTCTACAGCACAGTCCAATAAACTGTCTACTGTACATTAGTGTTAACACAGGAATTTCCAGTTCTTATCAGCATAACCACATACACAGTCTTCCACCTCAGACCTTTCATGAAAGATGTTTTATTTTTAAACTTTCATCCTTCCCACTTTAGGGGTCTTACATAAATCCCAGCAAAAGGAGACCTATAAACTGCAATCACCCTGATCCAAATCCATCCAAACATGGCTGCAAAACTAAAGGTGTTACGGTTTTGAGGGGCGGGTTAAGCAACCATGCCCACACCACCTGGGAACAATCAAATTCTTCCTGTCTTTATAACTACACAGTTCCACAACCACAGGGAAAAAATTACCCAGCAAAGGCACACCAGTACCTAATGGAATTAAGTGACAATTCAACACTAAATCATAAATCACAAAACGGACTTGATCAATTCAGTATATGAAGAACATGCCAGTATAGTTTATTTAAAGTTACATCTAACTACCAGATTGTGCTGGGACAGCTTTAGAGATAAAGTGGTTTTGTAAAATTCAGCAGATACTGGCAGAGTGCCCTTTATCACACAAACGTGTACACACTTGCCCCTTATCACACAGATGCGCACACACTTGCCCCTTATCACACAGACGCAAAGTTTGTTTGGCAACAGCTAAAATTACCCAAGGGCTTCTTCCTTCTGATAGCAGTCTGTTAACTATAGGTTCATAGGTTTGTACTAGGATATCGGCCCTAGGGTTTATACAAGCCTAGCCATAACAATTCCCTGGCTATTACTTCCACACTATTTTCTACCCTGGACCCCTGTCGAGCAGGGTAAGTGACGTGATCCCTGGGGTTAATTTCTTTCTCCCATCCAATCGTCAATGTTCCGTTTGAAAAGGGCCAAAGAGGTGGTCTGCTCGACATGTATGGGCAGTCTATTCCAGAGTCTGGGCAGTCTCTGAGTCAGGAACCTATCCCTCCAGCATTTGTTTATTGTGATGACAAGGTTTACATCCCTGGAGCGTGTAGCTCTGAGGGATTGGGATTTCTTTAAGTGTAGCATGTCTCAGAATGGGTACATGTTTTTTTCCCAAAGGGGATAACTATACATTTCTTGGCACTGAGCTTGAGCCCATGGCTCTGGCACCAAGCATCTGTTTCTGTAAGGCCCTTTTCTAGAGTATCCAGAACATTTGGGGATTCGACAATGGCTCCTAGTTTGCAGTAATCTGTGAACTTTGTTGGCCAGAATCCCTTAGTGTTGGCCTGTACTTCAGAGAAGTAGATGCCAAACAAGAGCAGTCCCAGGACTGACCCTTGAGGTACTCTGACTTGTCAGAAGCTGGATTTGGAGTGGGCTACTTTTACAGCATGGGTTCTGTCAGTAAGCCAGTTGGCAACCCATCGAGTGACGTAGGGATTAATGTCCAGCTCAGTAAGCATTCACACACACACACACACACACACGCTTGCCCCTTGCTTGCATTCACACACACACACACACACACGCTTGCCCCTTGCTTGCATTCACACACACACACACACACACTTGCCCCTTGCTTGCATTCACACACACACACACACACACGCTTCTTGCTTGCATTCACACACACACACACACACACGCTTGCCCCTTGCTTGCATTCACACACACACACACACACACACACACTTGCCCCTTGCTTGCATTCACACACACACACACTTGCCCCTTGCTTGCATATATACACACACACACACACACACACACACACACACACACACACACACTTGCCCCTTGCTTGTATTTACATACACACACACTTGCCCCTTGCTTGCATTCTCACACACACACTTGCCCCTTGCTTGCATTCGCACACACACACACACACACACACACACACACACTTGCCCTTGCTTGCATTCACACACACACACACACACACTTGCCCCTTGCTTGCATTCACACACACACACACACACACACACACACACACACACACACACACTTGCCCCTTGCTTGCATTCACACACATCACTAATCATACTGCCTATGCTGATAAAGCAATTCCAATGTCCATAACTGAAAAATCTGGCATGGTTCAATTAACACCACTAAAGCTACTGATGTGTTACAGTAAGACAATCTAGCAAACCTGAGCGAACAGTCCAAGACCAGTGTTATTGCAAAATATCAATGCTAATAATACATATAAGTGGAAACAAATGGGTGCCGCTGATGAAATTATATAGTATTCTCCATTCATAATGAATACTCCTGCTACGCTGACTCAGCAGAAAGTACAGTTGTGTATCTACCATAAATGTAGATGTTCGAGTATATTCACTGTTGCAGTCATTACTCTTGGGTTATCCTGCTGGCAGGCTACTTGCTGTCGGCCTGAATTCCAAAGTCTTGGTCTGGCGTTGGTTGCTGTCACCTCTTCCCTGACGTCAGTGTGCCAGGGGTATAAAAGATGCAGCCGACGCCATTTTCTTCAGTTTTTCTTGGCCCAGATGTCAGGTGCCTCCAAAAGGGTAGGCTAAAAATTATGCCAATAAACATGCATGCACTAAGGTAACCATTTCCTTCATCTACAAGCAAATACACCACATAGGTCGTATAGAATAGAGAAGTACAGATAAGATCCAGCAAAAGAAAGGGGGATGGTGGGAGGGTAACCTGGACTGCAACAGTGAATACACTCTAACATCTACATTTATGGTAGGTACACAACTGTACTATGTTGATCGTGTTTCACTGTTGCAGTCATTACTCTTGGGTTGAATCCCAAAGCTGAGGATGGGTGGCTAGGGCTAAATAGGATTAGGAGAGGCTATGAGGCCCTGCAGAACTGCAGTGGCAAAGCCTGCTCTGGATTTAGAGTAGAGAGGTAAGTGGTAGTGCTTTGTAAAGGTGTGCACCAAACTCCAAGTTCCAGCCTCAAAGATGTCTTTGGTTGGTACTCCTCTGAGGAAGGCTGCTGCTCTGGTTAAATGTAGCCTAATGTCCTTAGGCACTGATTTGCCATGTTGTGAACAGCAGAAACTAATGCCATGGCCTATCCATTTTGAAATAGTCTGTTTTGAGATAGCCTTTCCTTGTGATCCTGCAGCATATGCCACTAAAAGTTGCTCAGTCATTCTGAAAGCTTTAGTTCTGTCCAAGTAGAAGCGTAGCTGTCTTTGTATGTCCAAAGAATGCAGAAGTCTCTCACCCTTGTTCTGTGGGTTTGGAGAAAAGGTAGGCAAGTGAATGATTTGGTTACGGGCCACACTGGACACCACCTTAGGCATAAATGTCGGGTTTGTCCTCAGAGAAACCCTGTCTGGATGGAAAATGATAAAAGGTTCCACAGCCATGAGTGCCTGTAACTCCGAGACTCATCTTGCAGAGGTTATTGCTAGGAGCAGAGCTGTTTTCCAGGATAAGAATTTTATATCAGCTGTTGAGGCTGGCTCAAAAGGAGGCAGTATGAGTTTTTCCAAGACATAATTGAGGTCCCATGCAGGTATTGGTGCTCTCCTTGGATGTCTTATGTTTTTGGCCCCTCTGAAGTACTGCCTTATTAAAGAATGAGAAAAGATAGGTGGTTCTGTATTGTAATGGGCTGAAATGGCAGAGGCATGGATCTTAATTGATGAAAAGGATAGGCCTCTGTCCAGCATCTCAGTTAAGTATTGTAAAATCTGAGGAATGTTTGCAACAAACCTGTCAATTCCTTGTGCCTGGTTCCAAGCACAGAATCTCTTCCATTTTTCTGAATAAGATTTTCTGGTACTGGGCCTCCTGGCCTCCAAAATAACATCCATCACAGCTTTGGAGAGAGGAGTGTTCTGAATGGCTACATTATCTGCCATGCTGCCAGATTTAAGGCCTGAGTTGGCTGTGCAGGATCTGATGGTTTTGTTGGGTCAGTAAGAGAGGAATTTGAGGCAGTGTCCAGGCTGGACCTTGAGACAAATTCTTTAGGATTGGGTACCAGTGCTGACGTGGCCAGTATCATTTTTGGCTTCTCTTGTCTGACCTTTAGGAATACCTCTGGGAGAAGAGGCAGTGGAGGAAAGGCATATACTGTTAGGTTTTTCCAGCTGAAGGATAAGGCATCCACTTTCCATGCTTGCTTGTGATAAGTGTTTGGGCAGAATCTCTGTAGTTGGCAGTTGTGAGGAGAGGCAAACAGATCTATGTCTGGGCATCCCCATTTCCTCGTTATCATGCTGAAGACTTGTGGATCCAGTTTCCACTTGTGGGGATCCATGATGTTTCTGCTTAGTTTGTCTGCCAGAGTATTTATCTTTCCTGGCAGGAATTGTGCTTGCAGGTGAACTTGATAAGTCAATGCTGTGTCCCACAAAGTCATGGCTTGTCTGCAGAGGGGGTAGGAATGTGTGTCTCCCTGCTTGTTTATGTACCACATGACTGTAGTATTGTCTGTCTTTATCAGTAGTTGTCCTGGATGAAGTAGATCCTTGAAAGCTGTCAGGGCATTTTGAACAGCTAGCATCTCTTTTTGATTGATATGAAGATGCATCTGGCTTGTGGGCCATGTGCCCTGAATACATTTTTCTGCCATGTGGGCGCCCCAGGCATAATCTGATGCATCCGTTGTTAGTGTCTGCCTGGCTGTGGGTAAAGTGAATGGCTGTCCCTTGTTGTGGTGACAGGCCTGTGCCCACCATCGAAACTCCTGTTGCAGGCAGGGAATGAGGGTAATTAATGTTTCCAGGCTGTGGCAATGTTGAGTCCAAAACACTTTTTAGATACCACTGTAGTTTCCTCATATGCAGTCTGGCATATGGAATTAGCAGGATGCAGAATGCCTTGAAGCCCAAAGACTGCAGAATTTTTCTTGCAGATAACTGGGTCTTTGTTGCCAACATTTTGAAGTAAGAAGTCAGTTGCCTTTGTTTGTCTAGCATGAGATAAGCCATCTGGGCAGTTGTATTTAAGCTTGCACCCAGGAATATTATTTGAGAGGGTACTAGTTTTGATTTATTTTCGTTTACTGTGTACCCTAGGCAAATTAGTAATCTTTTTGCAAACGCCAGATGCTTTAGTAGAATGTCCTTGTTCTCTGCTTGATTAAGGCAGTTGTCAAAGTAGGGATATATTTGAATTCCTCTTTGTCTGCAAAATGCAATTACTGGTGCCAGGCATTTTGTGAAGACACTGGGTGCAGTAGATAAGCCAAAGGGCAGTGCAAAGAATTGGTAGTGCATTGAGCCAGCCTTGAACCTGAGGTATCTTCTGCAAGATTGTCCGATTGGGACATGCAGGTATGCCTCTTTTAGGTCCAAAGTTACAAGCCAAGCCTTCTTGCCCAGCATAGGCAGAAGCTGCTGCAGAGTCAACATTTTGAATTTTGGAACGTCCAGAAATGTGTTTAGAATAGACAGGTCCAGTATTAGTCTCCAGGCTTTGTCCTTTCTGGGTATCAAGAAAAGTCTTGAGTAAAATCCTTGTCCCTGCTCTTGCTGTGGTACTCGCTGAATGGCCTTCATGTCCATGAGGGATGAAACTTGCTTTTGTGCTTCTGCCCATTGATTGTATGGCAGGTCTGGCATACCTTTTGCCCTTGGCAGGGTGTGAAAGTGGAACCTGTAGCCCTGAGACACTATATTCAAGACCCATTTGTCCTGGGTGATCATGTGCCAATTTTGTGAAAAAAGTGCTAGTTTTCCCCCTAAGGGGGTTGCCAAAAGATAAGTGCTTGGTGCTGGCAGAGGAAAGTCATTGGGACTGTTTCCTGTATAGCTGTGATTTGTCTTCTCTGCTTTTGGAGGTAGAAGTACCCCATTGTTTAGATCTGTATGAGCCTCTGGGCTGGGATCTGCCTCTGGGACATCTGTATCTGCCTCTTTGTGGCCTGTCTGACACCAGAAAGGACCAATTCTTTGTGGGCCAGTTCCTGCTAAATCTGGGTGGCTGCACCTGTAAGAAATCCTTAACTGTCTGCATGGACTTTGCTTTGTCCTCCATTTTCTTCAACACCTCCTCTGCTTTAACACCAAAGTATCATGCTGTAATGGAGCGTCTAATAATTTTGCTTTAACATGATCAGGCAGATTCTGTTCCTTTAACCAAGCATGCCTCTTAATGACAGAAACCGCAACAGCGGCCCTGCAAGAGGCCTCCAGAGAATCAAAATCACATTGCAAAGTACGCCTTCCCACTTGTTCAGTTGCACGCAATAAATCCTGCATTTCCTTGTTTTCTGCACATTCAGAATTTGTTAATATTTTCTGTTTAAGCAGTGACATTAAGTATTGCTGATATTTAAGCATATGAAATTGACAATGTAAAGCCCTCTCAGCCACGGTAGCAGAAGTGTAAACCTTTTTCCCCATCTGTCCAGTGCCCTTGAATCCCTATCAGAGGGGATAGGGTTTGTTGCAGTGGAAGCCATGATCCCTTTGGGACCCTGAGAAATAGTTTCTGGGTCAGCAGCAGGGTTTTTATAAAGAAATTTATGTGAATCTGGAACCCTGTAGTATCTGTCTGGCTTAACAGGTGCAGGGGTAAAGAGTCAGGAGACAGACCGGACTCTGAAAATACATCATCTACAATGTCTAAAACAGGGGGGATAGCAAGAGGCCTGTGCTGAGGTAGTAAAGGAAAGTCTCTGAGCCTTTTCTTAGATTCTGAGTAGTCTTGGCTCTCCCAGTGGAAGTGCTCCGTCATGGTATACAGGGTTTCCCCAAAAGAATAATCCTCAGGAGGAGAGGCTGAAGGGATAGATTCTTCAGCAGCAGAATCCTCATAGGGAGGAAGAGAGTATTCCTGTTCAGAAGAAATTCATAAACTATATCAGGCAGCACAAAATAGGACGAAGTGCATTCAAACAGGGGCTGTGTGTAGAATTACACTTTGAATTCACTAGGAAGACTTATCTTACCAATGAAGCAAAAAATGCAGACGAAAATGCAGGCAATCCAAACTTTTCAGTCGTCCCTCAAACAAATGCAGTTGACAGGATACACATACAATGAAAAGGAGTTCCACACACCACGTGGATTTTATTAGGTTGAGTGGGCTGGGTAAGGCAGGTCTGACATCACAATGTGGGAGGAACACTGGCTCTTCTATACAGCATGCAAATCAGGCAGGGATTACGTCACTTTGGGGGAGGAAACATCCCGATAGCTAGAGCAAGAGCAGATGGCAGATGTGACATCATAATTTCAGAGCCAGCTACAGGTTTTTCAAGTTTGTTTGCAAAGTGAAACAAAAACAGTATAGAAAGCTAGGAAGCAGAACAGGGAAAACAGTTGAGTGGGTTATTTTTTAAAGCTGCAAGGGTGATTTTTTTAAGCTTTATCAAAGAACAGGGACTGGAAGAGTCAGCAGGTTGGGGAATCCTGCTTTAATATCCTGTTTTCCTTTAACAAACTCTATAACCAAAAAAATATATACTCAGCTCTGTATATTTGCAGGTAGTCTGGAAGGCAGTCTTTCAGAATGCAGGTTCCAGCAATTAAATGCAGGCTGTTACTAACAGGTCAAATTAAGTGATCCTTGAGTTAGATAACACACAAGCTGTAAAAAACAGTTATACCAACTGAAGAACACGGCAGAAAATGTTATGGTTGATAACAGTATGTAACCTGTAGTTAGAATTGTCATCATACCATAGATAATTTGAGGGAGTCTTAAGCATGGTATAAACCATTTAAGATCTACCTCTGTCCATTAGTAGTACAGGGGGGTGGTCCTCGGGTAAATTTTCTGTTTCTTATCCATGGGTCCAAGTTGCATTTGAATATGGACAGAGATGAACTTTGTTTTATGTGGATGGAGAGTTGTTCCAGAGCACCCTCCAAACTGTTCTGTTGCAGAAGAGGTTTATCCCTAGATTGAGTATTTTGGATGCCATTTGTTTTGCTGAAGTGAAATAAGTGTCAGTATTGGGTCAAAGGATGCCTTGTATGTCAGACATTGGTCACCTGGCACTTGCTCACTAAAGCAATTATAAATCCGCACTAAAATTAAAAGCACTACACCCTCACAAACTCCCCTTGAGTACCTTGTTCCCCATTGGCCCTTTTTTTTCAATTATAAAGGAATTCCCAATACTATTCTAGCATGTCCAAAGGTCATTTGTCAATCTCCTCTCCAGTCCAGCTGGTGAATCTGGGAATCTTGAGGTAATGTTACAACTGCCTCATGTACACAGACAACCCTCTCCTCCTCCCAACAAATTCCAACACAAGTGAGAGATGCAACCATATAGCCAAACTGGAGGCTAAGCTCTCAACTCAGTACTGGCGTAACCAGTCAGGAGGAGAAGGAAACCGCACTCACTACAATTCCAGTCTCACATAGACCAACCACGACAGCAAACCAAGCACGCAAACACACAAAAACATACTCAGCTCTAAATAAAAATCTGCCTAAGCAGGAGAGACCTCCAAAGCAGACACCCAAGCAACCGCTACCCCAAAACAAAAAACGTGCAACACATAGCTCACAAAGCCAGTGTACCGAACAGTGTCAGCCCTTAAGGCTAAACAACACACCTGATACACCTGTAATAGGTGACTCTATCGTTAGGCACACTAACGTCCCGCTCACCAGGCTGAACAAGGAGAAGGTCACTGTGAGCTGCCTGTCAGGTGCTAGGATCCACCACATAACACAAGCACTCAGGTCACTCCAAGGCAAGTACAAATATGACTTGGTCATTGTCCATGCTGGTGTGAATGACCTGAGACGTACCTCCCTGGACTACATGAAAAGAGACATAGAGGAGCTCTCTGAGCATGTAGCCCAGGCTGGTATGACCCTGACCTTGAGTAGCATCTTACCCTCACCAAGAATGCCACAATATGAAGACAAGATGATCAATTTAAACAATTGGCTTAAGTATTGGTGTCATTCAAAGGGGATCCAATGCCTGTCAGCCTGGGATGACATGCTCGACAAGCCACGATGCTTCGCTAGGGATGGCTTGCACCTGTCACCCCTGGGCTTTCGGATATTGGCAAAGGCTCTTGCTACCCCCATAGTGCCTTTTTTAGGCAAGGCTCAAAAGACAAACCCACCTCCATAGGTATCACAAGGGATAATAAACTGAGTAATGCTACTCAACACCAGAAGTCTAAACCTCAGGATGCACGCACTCGAAACTCTCCTTAGCATGGAGAACATCGATATCTGTGCAGTAACAGAAACCTGGTTCAAGGCTCCCGAGAGCACCCCAACACTACCAGGTTATACCTCATACCATGCTTTTCGGCCCCAAAACTTGGACCGAACCACAAAAGGAGGGGGAGTATCAATATTCGTCAAAGATACCCACACCTCCAGGTTGGTGGCACAGCACGAAGTATCAGAGACTATCCATGTGCAACTAACAGTGGGTAAAACTGCCTTCCAGTTTATAGCCTGGTACAGACCACCCTCCCAAACCCAGGAACCCCACTTGGTCTTCCTGAGAACACTGGAAAATATGAAGGTCTCTCCAAACACCATTATATTGGGCGACTTCAACTACCCAAACATAGACTGGGAGCATTACTCTACTCTAGCTCCAACACCCTAGCCCAAAGATTCCTGGAATTTATAAACTCAAATGCTATGGAACAACTTGTTACCACTCCCACAAGAGGGGAAAACATACTGGACCTGATCATCACCAACATGGGGACTCTATGCTCCAGACCAGAAGTGTATCCCTCACTGGTAAGATCGGACCATAAACTAATCTCACTGGATATTCACATCCCGACCCCACCCCCTGCCCAGAATACCACAGTGAAAAACTTCTCTAAAGCAAATTTCACACGCCTCAAAATAGAGGTGGAATCCTTCAAAGCCCCCGGGCCTGTGGAAAATACGGCCCAGACTGCAGAATCCTTTATAAACGCATTCTATGAACACCTTCAGGAATGCATGGATCATGCAATCCAAATAAAACCAAGGCCCAGTCCTCCAAAGGCAGACGTCCTGTCTGGTGGACCCCAGCCATAAACAAACTATACAATAGAAGGAGGAAGCTACTACATGATAGAGCAAAATCCCAAAAAAGGAAGGCATCTCTGATCAGTATTGGCAAAAAACTACTGGCACTCATAAAATCGTCTAAGGCCAGCTTCGAGAGAAAAATTGCACAGGACGCTAAGGATAATCACAAGGCTTTCTTTAGTTGTGTTAGGAACCTGGGTGGGAATTCCCAGGTATGCTCAGAATTAGTCCAAAATGACAAATACACCAAACCCACAGACATTGCCAACATCCTAGCTGACAGGTTCAGCGCAACCCCCCCCCCCCCACACACACACACACACACCAAAAGGGCAAATATCTATCCTGGCAGAGTGCTACCCCCCTGACATCTCAGATGCTCAGGTAAGAGCCGCCCTCTCCAAAGCAAAAAAACACGGCATCAATGGGACCAGACTGTGTCCCGGGCTGCATTCTACATGAACTGCAAGAAGAGCTAAACCCAAACATAAAACTACTGTTCAATCTCAGCCTTACTACAGGATATGTACCTAAAGAGTGGCGTACAGCAACAGTGGTCGCTCTCCACAAAGGTGGTGCCTCAACGGATCCTGGAAACTATCACCCCATAAGCCTGACTAGCTTGGTCTGCAAAGCTATGGAAAAGATCATCATGGACCTCATAAATAAAGATATTGGGGACCTACAGACACTGGATCCTACCCAGTTCGGCTTTAAGGGTAGATCCTGCCTCTTAAACTTGGTCGATTTCTTTGAAACAGTCACCAAGGCCTTTGACGAGGGGAAGGTGGTCCACACAGCCTACCTGGACCTCGCAAAAGCCTTCGATACGATACCCCACTCGGGCATTATAGATAAGTTCACCAGCTTAAATATAAACCCCTATGTCACTAGATGGGTTGCAAACTGGCTCAAGGACAAGAACCCACATGGTTAGAATTGCTGGATCCATGTCAGACTCCAAACCAGTTACAAGTGGCGTCCCACAAGGCTCAGTCCTGGGACCTCTCTTGTTCAGTATATATTTCTCGGTGGTACAGGCCAACACGGAAGGACTGTGGCTGACCAAGTTTGCAGATGACTGCAAACTGGGCGCCATAATAGACTCTCCAGCCGACACAAGCATCCTCCAAAAGGGCCTCATAGAAACAGACAACTGGTGCCAGAGCCATGGCCTCAAGCTAAATGCCAAAAAGTGTATAGTCATCCCCTTTGGCAAAAACAAAGTGCCCACAAATTACCACATAGGTGGTAATCCATTAAGTACAGAAGAAGTAATTGGGGACCTGGGGACCCAAGTTGATAGCAATCTCTCATGTGACAACCATGTGGCCAAAGTGGTTAGAAAAACATTTTATATAGCCCACCTAATCATGAAGGGATTCACATCTAGATCAGGGGAGGTCATCGTGCCTCTTTACTCATCTCTCATCAGGCCCATAATTGAGTACCATGCCCCTTTTGGGATGTGCCTTACAAGACACCTGCAGCAACTGGAAAGACCCCAAAAGTACCTCACCAAGAGGATCAAAGGGCTCAAACAGATGCCATGTGCTGCCCGGTTAAAGAAACTCAAGCTCTACTCAGTGGCATACCACCTACTCAAGAGGCGATCTGTGCCTGACGTATAAAGCCATATCCAACCCGGAATTAATGGACATGCTGCATCTCAGAAAATCCAAATCCCATCGAGCTGCGCGCTCGAGAGACTTGAACCTCAGCACTGAAATAAATAGGACATGCTGGATGGACAGATTCGTAACCCAGAGGCTCCCTTCACTCTAGAATAAAATCCCAGTCCAGGTTAGGCAGAGTCCCTCATTGACTCTCTTCAAGAGGAATCTTGATGAGTGGATTGGAGATCATAGGTTTACCCCGGGTATCACTTCTGTGTCACTGTTAGACAGAGGCACAGTATACTAACCTCGAAAAAGGGCATAGCAAAATAAATTTAAAATGGGTGGCGAAAGCCAAACGCACTCTGGCTAGGCTTATAAATGCCCGAGGGCAGATAGCCTGGTATGAACCTCTTGGCAGTCTGTGTCAGATGCACAGTATTGACAGGGCTTCGAATCAGTCCACGTAGGACATGTTGTATAGGCTTTTATAAGATTTGTTTTACATTTGTTGACCGGGCTAGTCTAACTGGATACATGTCATTTTCAGTAGAGGCCCGGGGAGATGAGCTCCAAGACATGGTCCAAATACAAGTTCGAGCAACAACAGAAAACATGAATATACTAATAAAAATAGCAACTTTCCTAATAAATTAAAAGCCAACAACAATGGTAACAAGTATTTTACGGTACAGAGTTTGTAACAGGATATAGTATTGAGGACAAAAGTCATAAAACAGTGAAAATTTGAAGTATGGAGACGTAATGCAGGTAAAGTCAGAAATGGATAAATAGCAGAAGATGTGCAATACATAAGGACTTTCTTAACAGAGGACATGTTGGTCAGAAGGTAGGTCACTATCCACATAAGTTTCCAAATCCTGAGCAACTGGGTTACCTCTCTGGGGTGTATTGTTATGGTGGTAATAAAGAACGTTTGCTTTATTTTCAAATTATTATTATGTACTCTGTAAATCCAGAAAAGGACGTGTGTGTTGTGGAACATTTTGAGACAGTTTCTAGTGTTTTCAGGATATGAAATTAATGAAAGTAAAACAAAGGCTATAACCGTAAATTATATGTATCCTCTCATGACTTGGTTCAGTGGTACCAATATTTATGAAGATATGATAGGATGATGTATTTAGGAGTACGGACTAAAAATGTTTATGGCAACCAAGGATATGTGGGGAAAAAGAGAGAAACTGTAAACTCTTTATATAGACGGTAAGATACAAATTTTATATATATTTTGGAGCTACACAGTTGTGGGTTGTATACAAAACACAGGCAGAAGATTATAGTGTAAAGGGATAATGATGGGGGCATCAAGAAGTAAGGATAGACTGATTGATTACTTGATATTAAATTTACAACATAAAGTTTCTGATAAAGGTAAACTTTCATACATACATAAAATTATCAGACAAGAAACTTTTTACAGTGTAGATTCATACTGGAATTATTTCACTTCTATTAATGGGGACCCACCAAATCAACAAGATAAACAATATATATTGGAATCTGCTTATAGAACTACGTCTTCCATTGTCTGGAGACTTTATACATGGAAATTTTTACATAGATCTTTTTATACACCTTTGATGATGAATAAAATAAATAATAAAGATAATTTATGTAAGAGATGTAATGTAGAAATTAATGCTGACTGGGCTCATATGTTTTATGACTATAAAATTGAAAGAATACTGAAAGTCAATTAATGAATTTTTGCAGGCTCTTTTTACAGATAATTTCATTATCTCTAAATCTCTTGTATTATTCAACACACCTGTACCTCAAAGTGTTAAAAAGGTTAAGCTTCCCTTGTTATGGTCTATTCTAGCAGTGGCTAGGAAAATAATAACTAGAAATTGGATTTCAGATACACCTCCTTCGTTCAGTGAATTTAAAAATGTTATGAATATAGTGTGCCATATGGAAATAAACACAATTAGGACAAGAACAAATAGAAAAACATCTTATTATATTGTATGGGATAATTTACAAAATTTGTTAAAAAAAATTTTGATTTCAATAGCATGGTATTTTAGTTTAATTGATTTGATTGTAGTGGATGTCTTTGTAAATACTTTAGTTGTTTTGTTGAATGTTATAATAATACCTATTTTTAATTACTTGTATAAAATTGTTATGATATTTCTCTTATATGTTAAAACAGTAAACCTGTTTTGAAAAAAAAAAAAGTAGTAAGGATAGAGTGGGATTTTGGATGCATCTCCTTAAGAATAATAATCACCATACAGAATATTCATAAAGTAGCAGAAAGTGTCCCAAGAATTAAGCCAGCACATGATTGGGGAAAGACTTCGCCCAAAAGGATGAATGCAGATCTCTCTCGTCCCCTCCATGCCACTGGGCACATCGGACAATGAGTGCTTTAGGGGGAAAGTAAGAAGGGGGGCTGGAATTTAAATGAACTAGAGAGGGAAAAGGTAATAACGTCGGAGGAGGCCAAGTAGAATTGTGGACTGCAGACAAGAGGCTGTTTTCCCGTTCAGGGATTGATATCGGAGTACAAACAAAAAGAAAGGAGTAGGAGGAGTACTAGTGAAAGAACTGCTCTGGTACAGTTTTTAGTACTCTTGAAGAGAAGCTGCTGTGGAAAAAGGGGATAGTAGTAGGGCATATAAATGTAAGAATCAACCGGAGGTGGTTAGGAAAGATTGGGAAGAGACTGGAAAAGCAGTTTTCAAGGGAACTATCAGGAACGTATGTATGGCTCCACATGCATGTAACAAAGTTTAGATGGTGTAGGATTTTTGCTTGGAAGCATTTGTGTACATATTTTTATAACCCAAGCAGAATTTGAATATTTTTTCTTCAGATAGATAACATGCTGTAGGTGTGATGGGGAAGAAAGTGGTAACTGAGGACATGCCTTCTTGGAAGTGTAATGAGATGGCAGATGTAAAAATTCCTACAGAATACTCTGTCAGAAATATTGGGTGAGCAAATGGCCGTAACTAAGGAATTGCATTGTCTTGAGCTGTGATAAATTATCTGAACTGCCTAGACACAGTAAGGCGCACAGTAAGACCTTGAGTTTAATTCTGGTGACTAACCAATTACTGGAAAGGAAAAATCAAAATTTAACCCAACTGTATTTTTAAGTATTAACATTGTTAAAGAAATAATAGAACTAGAAGAAGGATCTTTAGAAAAGGGAATGAGCAAATTACATAGCAATAAATGGGCTTTGTGGGAGCAATACATGCAGAATAAGAGAATGAGCAAATTACATGGCAATAAATGGGCTTTGTGGGAGCAATACATGCAGAATAAGGGAATGAGCAAATTACATGGCAGTAAATGGGCGTTGTGGGAGCGATACATGCAGAATAAGGGAATGAGCAAATTACATGGCAATAAATGGGCGTTGTGGGAGCAATACATGCAGAATAAGGGAATGAGCAAATTACATGGCAATAAATGGGCTTTGTGGGAGCAATACATGCAGAATAAGGGAATGAGCAAATTACATGGCAGTAAATGGGCGTTGGTGGGAGCAATACATGCAGAATAAGGGAATGAGCAAATTATATGGCAATAAATGGGCGTTGTGGGAGTGATACATGCAGAATAAGGGAATGAGCAAATTACATGGCAATAAATGGGCTTTGTGGGAGCAATACATGCAGAATAAGGGAATGAGCAAATTACATGGCAATAAATGGGCTTTGTGGGAGTGATACATGCAGAATAAGGGAATGAGCAAATTACATGGCAATAAATGGGCTTTGTGGGAGCAATACATGCAGAATAAGGGAATGAGCAAATTACATGGCAGTAAATGGGCGTTGGTGGGAGCAATACATGCAGAATAAGGGAATGAGCAAATTATATGGCAATAAATGGGCGTTGTGGGAGTGATACATGCAGAATAAGGGAATGAGCAAATTACATGGCAATAAATGGGCTTTGTGGGAGCAATACATGCAGAATAAGGGAATGAGCAAATTACATGGCAATAAATGGGCGTTGTGGGAGCAATACATGCAGAATAAGGGAATGAGCAAATTACATGGCAATAAATGGGCTTTGTGGGAGCAATACATGCAGAATAAGGGAATGAGCAAATTACATGGCAGTAAATGGGCGTTGGTGGGAGCAATACATGCAGAATAAGGGAATGAGCAAATTATATGGCAATAAATGGGCGTTGTGGGAGTGATACATGCAGAATAAGGGAATGAGCAAATTACATGGCAATAAATGGGCTTTGTGGGAACAATACATGCAGAATTGCATTGAGACTGAGGAGAGAGGTTTAAGGGAAGGCAGGAATTCAGTGGTTTATGTAATGCTGGAGTGAAAAAGTTGTAAAACATGTACTTTATACAGAATGAATGTTAATATGGTTTGTTTCCTTTTCTGCTAAAGCATGTTTGTGTACGTCTTTGAGTAATATATTAATAAAGGTAAAATTCAAAAAGGAGGAGCGGAGAGCACAAGTTCTTGCTTCAAATCACTATTTAATTCAAGACGCTATACTCAAACAAAAAACAGAGAACACGCTAAACTCAGGCATAGACTCTCTTTACACACGCGTTTTCGTCTGCAGGTTATCAGACTTCATCAGCTAGATGCTAAAGTTAGACGTGCACAGACAAGAGGCATGACCTGCACATATGAAACTGTTTTTAACTATGTGACTTTTTGCATTTGCAGTGCGTTGCCTTCAGCAGTTGTACCATAGCTTCATCACTCCTGGGATAGAAATTCTTCATATGTTCTACTTCTTCTATATTGTAGAATCCGGGGGGGGGGGTTTGACAACCTGCAGGGGTCTCATTGTTCTGTGGTTTCTGTTTTGACTGTATTGCTCTTGTCTAGAAATGCTGTTATGGGCTAAGATGCTTTTAAATTTTAGAATTGCTAGCTTTACCTCATTGTGTGTTTCAGCTGTTGTATTTGCAGTGATGTATCTCTTTTCTGCAGTACCGTTCATCTGTTGTGTTTTATCTAAATGCTATAATTGTTGCCTTTTTTAAGGCATGGATGTTGGAGGAAAATGACCCTATGGACCAACCCACTTCTGGCTAGCAAAAGCAAATGGCATGAGTGAATTAAAATTGTGTGTGTGAGGCGTGTATTAAAAACTCTGCTGGGCTTATGATCGTATTCCCTAAGGGTAGATGTAATTGTTATTTTTGTTTTAATACAGAGACATTTCATTAGTAATTATCAAGAAGAGTGCTGAAGTAATGCATTAAAATGTATGGTAAGTTTAATTTCGCAGTGTTTTGCTCTTGAAACAGTATGGGATCATACATTGTTGTAAGCACGCTTCCTTAGTAATACAGGAGAAAGCTTAAGCAAGAATAGACTTACACTTTTATTTGCATGTAAATTTATAGGAGGACTAAGGCAGCCATTTTGTTTTCTTTTTCTGTCTGGGATTGGCTCTATCTTCCTTGGCAGTGTAATCCCAACTTCCTCTATACTCAAGTGGAGCCCTTTTCAGTGACTTGAGTCATCTGCCATCAAACTGACACTAGTCTCCATTTCACATCTGTTTGGATCCTTGAGGTCCAGCCACTGGCCTTTGTTAGAGTACCTCTGCAGGGGTTGGGTTGGCTCAAGTGTCAGCATCCCTGATGTGGATCCCATTGGGTTCTGAGGCAGTGGAGAGGGTCCTGGGACCTCTCTTGTTCAGTATATATTTCTCGGCGGTACAGGCCAACACGGAAGGACTGTGGCTGACCAAGTTCGCAGATGACTGCAAACTGGGCGCCATAATCGAGACTCCAGCCGACACAAGCATCCTCCAAAAGGGCCTCATAGAAACAGACAACAGGTGCCAGAGCCATGGCCTCAAGCTAAATGCCAAAAAGTGTATAGTCATCCCCTTTGGCAAAAACAAAGTGCCCACAAATTACCACATAAGTGGTAATCCATTAAGTACAGAAGTAATTAGGGACCTGGGGACCCAAGTTGATAGCAATCTCTCATTTGACAACCACTTGGCCAAAGTGGTTAGAAAAACATTTTATATAGCCCACCTAATCATGAAGGGATTCACATCTAGATCAGGGGAGGTCATCGTGCCTCTTTACTCATCCCTCATCAGGCCCATAATTGAGTACAATGCCCCTTTTGGGATGTGCCTTACCAGACACCTGCAGCAACTGGAAAGACGCCAAAAGTACCTCACCAAGAGGATCAAAGGGCTCAAACAGATGCCATATGCTGCCCGGTTAAAGAAACTCCAGCTCTACTCAGTGGCATATCGCCTGTTCAGAGGCGATCTGTGCCTGACGTATAAAGCCATGTCCAACCCGGAATTAATGGACATGCTGCACCTCAGAAAATCCAAATCCCATCGAGCTACGCGCTCGAGAGACTTGAACTTCAGCACTGAAATAAATAGGACATTCTGGAGGGACAGATTCATAACCCAGAGGCTGCCTTCACTCTGGAATAAACTCCCAGTCCAGGTTAGGCAGAGTCCCTCATTGACTCTATTCAAGAGGAATCTTGATGAGTGGATGGGAGATCATAGGTTTACCCTGGGTATCACTTCTGTGTCACTGTTAGACAGAGGCACAGTATACTAACCTCGAAAAATTTAAAATGGGTGGCGAAAGCCAAACACATTCTGGCTAGGCTTATAAATGCCCTAGGGCAGATAGGTAGGCTTATAAATGCCCTAGGGCAGATAGGTAGGCTATCAGTCAGGGTGGTCAACAGAGCTTCCACTGGTTTTGTCCCCACCCAAAGATGCTTCTTGACTGTCTCATTATAGCTGCCCAGGACTGAGCAGGACTGGAATCCTCTAATATTTTAAAGGTATTCACATAGTCTTCTGGAACTCTGATCAGTCCCACTTGGAGATTCCCAGGCAGAAAACATGTTGAGACGTGGCCTCCTCTATGGGAGACCATAATAACACTGACCACGGACTTGGACCACAGCTTTCTTCCAAGATGTTGGTGCTTCTCCTTTAAAATATGGTTGCCTTCTAGTTCTTTCACCTTCATCCCTGCTAATTTTTCATAGGAATACCATCTGCGCCTCGAGACTTTCCTGAAGATTGATTAAACATTGCCATTTGTATCTCCTCTTCTATCATATCCTGTTAGTTGAGTCTCATCTATGTCTAGCCTTGGCTTGAGTCTTTAAGAAATAGTTCCCTTTGTGGTCTCTCTTGATTTCTACATTTCTGTGCTTTATACAAGTTTTCATAAAATTTCCAGAGTATCTCTCTAATACTTCTACAGGATCTCTGGTTATTTTTCTTGTTATAGGCTCCCTAAATTTGGTTTCATGTATTTCTACTTTCTGTTGCCTAAGTTATTGTGCTTTTGAGCTATCGAAATGTAGTTGCTTAACAGTAACGTTTCTAAACTCATGGATATTATCCAGATACTTCCTTATTTTCTCTCTAGCACTCTGAATTTGCACCTATTCTTGTTTTGTGAGATTCCTTTTATTCTGCAATACTTTAACCTTTTCAATCCCTCATAATTCGTATTACTACTTAATCATATTTGCTGCTGTTTTATTTTTAAACTGCATTTACTTTTTATCCCATTGCTATAATTTCTGAAGTTGTTTCTGTCCACCTAATAACTTGCCTCATTCCTTAAATTCCCTTCTCTTTAACAGGTAGGTGGTAAAGTGCCAGTGTCTCATTTTTACTTCATTACCCTGCTTTTTATCATTGTATGTTTTGAAATAGTTATTTTGAAGTTTGTTGAAGCTTTTAATTAAATGCACATGATCCTGTGAAATATAATTTATATGTAGTCTGGCCTAGTTATTTTATCTTGGAGAATAATAAATTCTGTGAAGTGTTCCTACTACTGAATTCACATATTCCATACCAAGTATTTTCCTAAATTTTTTCAGAAATCTACCATCTTGTTGTTATATCGTCTCTTGGGTCCCCCTGATACATGAACACGGTTACAAATCAAATTCCTGTCCCCACCAATAAGTGATATTTCCTGCTGAAAGCTGACTATTTCTCTCAAAATGTTTTAAACCTTCTATTAGCAGTTTTTTGTGGAATATAAGATGCTAGCATAATCCTCCTCCTTGCCAGTAGCACCTTTGCTACCACAAGTCTGCCATTATTGTCTTTTATTCTTCCTCTTCTATAACTATTAGAGCCCCTCTAGCAATTAGTGTAATTACTCCAGTTTCCTTCGTCCATGATATTCTGGTAAATCCATTCTGAAATCCTGTGTCAAATTCACATGCTCATTACATTCCAAATATGTGGCGTGCAGCATTGCTATTTGCACTCTGTATTTCTTAATATAATTCAATACTCTTTCCTTTTTGTCTATACCACTATGGCCATCTATGTTCCATGATAATATGGGTAGTATACCTGTTACAATAAAAAGCTGTTTCTGCTCATTGTACATGATAGTGCTTTTATTGTACATGATGGTGCTGTTAAATCTGTATTTCCAACTTTTGTGTTGCATGCACACATTGTTTGGCATGCTGATCTTTTTATGCAGTTGCATCTGATCTCCATTTGAACCTTTTGTCACATTTTAAGACATTTTGTTTTAATGGCAATCCTCAAACACGAAAAAGAAATTCATTTCAGAACACCCCCACCCCCTATTAACTTAAACACACACCTGTTCCTTTTCAAAAAAAAAAAAATTGTCCTCCAAATAGGAACAGTTGCCCAAAATTGACAGCATTAGTGGATGTTGCCTTTACTTGAGTTCTTTTAGTTTATTGATCAAACTGTGTGTTTTGCAGTACACGAGCGCACATACAAAGTTGGAACAAACAGATCTTTAATTGTAGATATCCAGAAAAGTAGATCTGTGTCAAGGTGGTACATTCCTGTGAACCATCAGGACTAAATCAACATACCTTTAGTCAGCTCATTCTCTGAAGCTTTTGCAGGTTATACATAATCCCACAGCACAGTGGAATGCAGTGATGGGTGTTCATTTAGTAGAGTGGTCACTGGGTGGGGTCAGAGTGAGTGATTTATGGCTGGCTGTCCTGGGGCAGGACTGTATTTCGGCTTGCGATATTTGCAGTGGCTGCCACAAACAGCCTAGCACACGCATGCTGCATTATAGTTTGCTGCTTGGCATACAACTCATTATGGAGCTTTCAAACCATTGGATGAGGGGGTTCGGAAAGTGTCCACATGATTTGCAGAGTCTTCTACCTCCTCTCCCCAACTGTCACCTGCATTGGGGGAATAAATGGGGTAAGACTTGCCAACCTGTAACAAATGGCTTGAAAGCTGTTGCCTAGACTGGAGAAGCCTGACTGTTTGTTTCACCCACAGTGAAATGAATGGACCAGGAAGCTGCAGGAGGGACTGACCCATTAGAATGTTCCCGTAGGCCCAATAAATAAAAAAATAAATAAACTTAAAAAAAAAAAACATTTTTTTGCAGATTACAAGCTCCCCCTTTCCCCCATAATGCTCTGCCAAGACAGCTACCTGCACTCTTAATTTGCTTTTCCCGCAGTTAGTCTGACACCATTTTTTGATGCTATATTTTTTAAAATTTATACATTTATTTGAGAGATTCCAAATTACTGAGCCAACCTTTTGAGTTGTATTCTTGTCTTTATCTGAAGCCAGTGACATTCAAGTGGGATCAGTGCGGGCGGCGCAGTGGTGCAGCGGTTAATGCTGTCGCCTCACAGCAAGAGGTTCTCTGGTTCGATTCTCGGCCAGGGTTCCTTCTGTGTGGAGTTACATGTTCTCCCTGCGTTCGTGTGGGTTTCCTCCGGGTACTCTGGTTTCCTCCCACATTCTAAAGACATGCGTCTGGAGCATTTCTCCCCGGGCCTCCGCTGAAAACAGGATCTGTGGAACCTAGTCGGACTTTCCTGGTCAACAAATGTTAAATAAATAAATCAAAATAAAAATCAGACCAACTGCTTGCTTTTTGTACTGTACGGCTTCTCTTTCAACTGGACCTTGACATGTTAATTTTTACCATTCAGCAATCTGCTTTTAATTTTTAAAAAATAAAGCACGAAGACCAGCTCACAGGAACAGACTACACTTTTTAATATGAGCGCTTTTGTCTGCGTAAAACCATCTGACTTCCTCAGATTAACTGAGCATAAAACAAAAACTAAAGGCAGATTTTCATATTTGAAGACAATCTCAAATAAGTGGTATTTAATAGGGCTTGTGTAAATTAACAGGCTGTGGCCAAATTTGCACATTGCACTTTATTTATTCTATGTTGCACAAACATTCATGATTGTATTGAAGGAGGTACTGTGGTGTTGTAGTGGATTTTGTTTTATTTCATTTTAATGTAAAGCTTTTAAGAAATGCATTATTTGGGGATGATGCTTTGTATAAAAGGAAGTGATGTTTTATGCTCAGTTAATCTGAAGAAGTCAGATGGTTTACGCAGACAAAAGCGCTCATATTAAAAAGTGTAGCCTGTTACTGTGAGCTGGTCTTTGTGCTTTATTATTTTTTATAAGTTTTATTCGATTTCTTTTTTCATCACTTATTTTATTAGTTAAAAAATGGAGAGTTGTATCTGCATAGCGGTGTACCGTCTTACACTTGGGCTCTGTATTACTGCTAAGTTATTTTATTTTAGCTACATGTTTGATTTAGTCTTTTTCGAATCATTCCTTTAAAAAAAATCTGTTTTTCTTGGGTACTTGTATTTGGCAATTGGATCAATTTACATTACAGGTAGCAAAGCTTTCCAAAGTAAGTGTGCAGCAAAGGCACAAATATGTTCTTCTGAAACTGGTTCCCCCCTATTCCTGTGGTGGTGGTCATTTTATAAAACTGGTCTAACTGATCGTTTTTAAGTGTTTTTCAACTGTTTAACTGTTGAGGGCTACACACAAGCGTGATGGCCATTTTTTTGCTTTAAAAGTTTGTTTTACTGTATCTGTTTTAATTATTGAAATAAACAAGAACTCCTGTCTCTACTCATTTCCCGCCTCTCTAACCAGTAGAGTCCGGTTTTCAGATTTTGCTGAATTCTGAGCTGTTTTGTAGTTTGTGTTGCCCAGACCTTACTAAGATAGAAGGAAGCTTCTTTGCTCATCGGTGAAAGTGGTGAGAAGGTGATATTTTGAACAGCCTCTGTCACTGGTGGAGTAGTTTTGGCTTCGAATCTGTAGTTTTATTGGCCATTTTGGGCTATTTCTATCCCTTTCATCTTTCTGTTTAAAAACCTATATTTGCGCAGTTTTGTGCAGCGCCGTTTAACTAGGGTTAAACTATTCCTGGTGCCAGAAAGTCTGCTCTCCTAATTTTCCCTTAGAACTAGCGAGTTTTCTAGTTTTAGCACTCAAAACGGTTTCCTTGTGCTCTGAACTTGTTCAAAACTCATTGCAAGCACTAAATCTACAAATACTGCAGCACTCGACTATCTTTTCTTGTTAGGAAGAAAACAGTTTGTTTTTAGTACTTAAATAATAAGCACCTATCCAGGCATGTCTAAGGGTCAGTTCCTGGTGTTTTTCCCTTGTCCACCTGATGAATCTGGGCATCTTGGGGCAATGTAACAATTGCCTCATGTACATTGACAACCCTCTCCTCCTACCACCCAACACTACAACCTGTGAGAGATTCACTTGTATAGCCGAACTGGAAGCCAAGCTTCTCTCCAGCAAAGACTGTACTAGACGGTCAAGAGGAGAAGGTAAACACCTGCACCACACCACACTCAACACATAGTCCATCAAAACCTACACCACCTAAACCCACACATAGTAACACAAAACACACCTACATTTGTGGAGGCTCTCAATAAAAATCTGCCCAAACAGACCTCCAAAGCTGAAACACAAGCAGCCACCACCCCCAGCACTACCCATATGACACATAGCCCACAAAATCAGTGTGCCACTCAACCTCGGCCCATAAGGTAAAACAACATACCCAACACACTAGTCATAGATGACTCTCTCTAGTCAGGCTTACTGATGGTCCACTCACTGGGCTAAACAATGAGAAAGTTACTGTCAGCTGCCTGTCTGGTGCCAGGATCTGTCACATAATGCAAGCACTCGGGTCACTCCACAACAAGTACAAATATGACTCTCATTGTCCATGTTGGTGTAAATGACCTGAGACTTGCCTCCCTGGACTACATGAAGAGACAAGGAGGAGCTGTCTTTTTTTATGTAGCCCAGGCAGGTATGAGCCTAGCCCTGAGTAGCATCCTGACATTGCCCAGAATTATACCGCAATACATGGACAAAATGATTGACTTCAACAATTGGCTAAGCTTCTGGTGTCATTCTAAGGGGATCCAGTGTCTGTCTGCCTGGGACAACATGATCGACAGACTGCGATGCTTTGCCAGAGATGGCCTTCATCAGTTGGCCCTGGGATTCTGGATACTGGCTAAAGCTCTTGCCACCCCTGTAGTGCCTTTTTAAGGCAAGGTTCAAACGACAAACTCACCACTGTAGCAGGTATAAGCAAGCAAAATCTGAGGGTAATTCTACTCAATGCTATGTCTAAAACTCAAAATGCACTCACTTGAGGCACTCCTTAAAATGGAGAACATAGACATCTGTGCAGTGACTGAGACCTGGTTCAAGGCTCCAGAGAGCACCCCTGCATTACCAGGCTATAACTCATACCACACCTTTCGGCCACCTAACCTGGACCAAAACACTGAAGGAGGAGGCGTGTCCATATTCCTTAAGGAGATCCACACCTCCAGGCTCGTTGCTCAACATAATTTATCAGAAATTATCCAAGTGCAACTAACACTGGGCAAGACTGCAATCCAGGTTGTAGCTTGTTGCAGATCCCCCGCCATGCCCCAGGATGCCCACTCCTTGTTTCTTGATATACTGGGTAATATTAAGGTATAGCCCAACACCCTAGTAGTGGGCAATTTCACCAACTCCACCAACTGGGAAAACTACTCTTGTACCAACTCATTTGCTCACCGCCTTCTGGAATTCATAAATTCCAGTGCCCTGGATCAGCTTGTCCATACCCTCACCAGGGGCAGCCATATCCTGGATCTGGTCATTGCCAGTATGGACAACCGATGTTCCAGGCCAGAGGTCAACTCCTCGCTGGTCATATCCGACCACAAGCTATTCACCTTAGACATCAGTATCCCACCCCCCCACCCCCCAATAAGGAAACCACAGGAAAAAACTTCTCCAAAGCCACCTTCATGCTTCTTAAGACAAAAGTGGCAAGCTTCATGACACCCATACAGTCGGAAAATAGAGGTACGACTGCTGAATCCTATACACATGCACTGTATAACCACATACACAAGTGCTTTGATCGTGCCATCAAAACAGAACCAAGACAATATCCTCCAAAAAAGGAAGCCAATCTGGTGGTCACCTGCCATAAATTCAGCAACAGAAGGAAGAAGCTGTTGCAAAAGAGTAAAAATCCCCTAATTGCAGGAACTCCCTGGTCAGCCTCAGTAAGAAGCTGAGATCCCTCATAAAATCCTCCAAAGCTAGTTACAAAAGTAAAATTGTCACTGATTCTAAAGACAACCACAAAGCATTCTACAGCTATGTCCAGAATTTCAATGGCGGCACTCTGATCTGCTCTGAGTTACAGCACAATGGCACTGGATGTACAGAACCAACTGATATTGCCAACATCCTGGCAGATAGGTTTAGTGCAGGCTTCATGCCCCAAAAGGGCCCATCACTATACCGGAAGAATGCAGTCCCCTGTAAGAACGCAGCATCCATGGGACCTGACAACATCCCAGGCTGTGTTCTGCACAAACTACAGAACAAACTGGCACCCCACCTAAGTACCATGTTCAATCATAGCCTCATTTCAGGCTTTGTACCTACTGAATGGTGCACAGTGGTTATCCCACTCCACACAGGGGGTGCCACCATGGACCCTGGCAACTACTGCCCCATTAGCCTGACTAGTCTGGTCTGCAAGGCCATGGAACATATCTTGGAGCTTATAAACAAGGACATGGGTAACCTCCAAACTCTGGACCCCACTCAGTTTGGGTTGTAAAAGGTAGGTCATGTCTCCCAAACCTGATAGACTTCTTTGAAGCAGTCACCAGAGCCGTGGACGAGGGTAAGGTAGTGCACACAGCCTATCCTGACCTCGCCAAGGCTTTTGACAGCATCCCCCACTCTGGAATTGTAGGTAAACTTACTAGACTGGGCATAAATCTCTGTCACAAGATGGGTGGTCAACTGGTTCACTGACAGAACCCACACAGTGAAAGTAGCAGACTCCAAATCCAACTTCAGACCAGTGACAAGTGGAGTACCACAGGGCTCAGTTCTGGGTCCTCTCCTGTTTGGCATCTACTTCTCAGAAGTCCAGGCTAATACAGCAGGTCTTTGGCTAACAAAGTTTGCAGACTACTGCAAACTCGGTGCCATAATAGAATCCCCTAATAATGTGGACATTTTACAAAGGGGCCTCACTGAGACTGAAGCTTGGTATCGGTCATGGCCTCAAGCTCAATGCCAAGAAGTGCATTGTCATCCCCTTTGGGTAAAACATTGTACCCATGAACTACCACATAGGCAGTAGCCTACTAAACACCGAAAGTGTGATGAGACCTTGGGACACAGGTGAACAGTTTTCTCATTTGATCACATCGCTGCAGTAGTCAGGAAATCCTGCTATGTGCCGCACCTCATCAGAGGGGTTCACCTCCAGAAAAAGAGGTCATTGTTCCTCTCTATTCCTCCGTCATCAGACCCATTAGAGTACAACGCCCCATTTGGCATGTACCTCGCAAGACATCTACAACAAGTAGAAAGGCCACAGAAATACCTTACTAGGAGGATTACCGGCCTCAAACAGATCCCATACGCAGACAGTCTCAAACTCCAGCTCTGTCGCTTATCGCCTCCTTAGAGGCGACCTCTGCCTAACATACAAAGCCATGTCAAACCCAGATCTGTTGGACATGCTACACTTAAAGAAACCCAGTCCCTCTGAGCCACATGATCCAGGGACCTAAACCTTGTCACCACAATAAACAGAATATGCTGGAGGGATAGATTCCTGTCCTAGAGACTTCCCACACTCTGGAACAGACTACCCATTCATGTCGAGCAAAGCTTCTCATTGGCTCTCGTAAGAAAAATATCGACAATTGGATGGGAAATTAGGAAATTCCCCCCGAGGATCACTTCTGTGGCTCTGCTAGACAGGGGCGCAGGAAAATAACTTTCTTGGGTGTCGTACTAATTAAAGTAGATTGTCTTTCTTGTGTCAGACTTTTTCTAGGCCGTTGTTTTTAGAACTTTAGGTCTGCCAGCAGCAGTTCAGTGCAAACTATTAAACTGGACAATGAGAACATGTAGAGGCTTTTTTCAGGGTCCTGCAAAATGTCCATTCTATGCCCAAATACTAGAGTAAAATGAGACCTTTCCTCATTTCTAAGTTTCCCAACTTGGCCATCCCAAGTTCCATTCAGGTGCAGGGCCTAGTGAGGCCAGAATCCCTCTTACAGTTGCTGCTGTCTGCCATGTTTCCTGTGACTTTCTGTTTTGGGGAATTACTTTGGCCGAAGGGTTCAGGATTAATCTGTCAAAGTTGTTGCTGATGTAGTCAGTCTTCTGCCGTTGTGGTCAGCACTCCTGACACTGTGCTTGCTTAGGGTCCAGAGATGATGCTTTCAGCCTCGGTCTGCCCTGTCAGGTTTCTGGAGTTTCACCATTCAACCCAACGTGTAGCATCAAGCTCAACATTAACTGTGCAGATTTGCTGCATTTGCCATCCTTGACATTTCAGCTGACAATGTCTTGACCTTGAGAGATGTCTTTGTCCGGTACTTTGGTCATATATTATTTTGTGCAGCAGGACAAAGCAATTGGAACGCCATTGCAGGATCATTTTAGACTCTGGCTCTGAATATATTTCTTCATCATTTTTGGACTGGTCGACTCCAAGGTCTAGCAAGAAGCAAAGGTGCAAGTTAAAGCATGTAGGCTCCTCTCATGAGCCCTCCCCATGTATTGTAGGCTTCTTTCATGAGCCCTCCCCAGGTATTGATGAGGGTAATGATTTCCCATTATTTAACCCTCTAATGACTCCAAGATTACCTTTCCGCGATATATCCTTCCAAAAGGATCTATACACAAGAGGCTTAGGATTATATTAAAACCTTTCAAACCCTAGTCTCACTATCTGTACACTCCCAAGCATATTTTCTTTTTGCTGTTTTAGCCCTTTTAAAATAACTATCACTCTGCAGTGATCTAGGGCCACAGATAGGATTAAGAAGCAAGTTTACATTTGTTCCATATTCACTACTGGTATACTCCCTGTCACTTGTATTTCCACAGTTGGCTTGTCAAAGTAATTGGATGGGTTGCCTGATGTGGAAAGTGTATTGCTCATGTTCTAAAGTGAGTGTTAAGTAACAAAAGTTTGGTTTTTGATATAACCTCCTGGCCACGTATGTAGTCTTCTGAAGCAAACAGTGTGCTGTTCTTTCACTCCCTATTGTAGGCAAGGATGACTTCCCCCAATTTTCTCAGAGATGAAAAAATCCCTGCCATGACATCAATAAAGAATGAACTGGTGCAGGGGTTGCATTGTCACCTCACAGCAAGAGGGTCTCTGGCACAGTTCTCAGCTGGGGTGCTTTCTGTGCAGAGTCTGCATGTCCTCCCTGTGTATGTGTGGGTTTCCTCTGGGTGTGCCGGTTTCCTCTCATGTTTACAAAGACATGCGTTTGAAGCATTTCTTCCAGGGCCCCCACTGTAAATTGGCTTTATTCCAAATTGGACTTTTCTGCTTAACAAATGATAACTAACCAACCCAAAGTACCCTTTCCATATTAAATGCATCCGAAATAGTTTCATCCTAGAAAGACAAGTTTTAGGACCATAACCTCATTTTTGGCCAACGTGTGTCCATTGTAAAACTCCTATATTGCACAGCTTATAAACAAATGGAATTGTGCCTAGATTTAGGGGTGTCATTGTACCTTTTACTCACCCTCATTAGGCCAGTCATTGAATATAATATCCCTGTTTGCATGCATCTGTCCAGACACATGCAACAACAGGAATGCCCGCAGATGCCTTACTAAAAGGATAACGAAGCTTAAACAACATGTCCTACATGTACCAACTCAGAGCCCTGTCAGTGTACTCTGTATCCTACAGACTGCTAAGAGGTGACCCATGTCTGGCATACAAGGCATCATCTGACCCGGTACTGAGGAATTTACAGCACATTAGCCAGATGGCATCATAAATACCTGGTCAAGGGATCTAAACCTTTACTGCACCATCAACAGAAGTGTTTAGAGGGACATATATTTTACAGGGGGTACTGCTACTCTGTAGCTTAGATCTATAGAAAGGAAACAGAAAATTTACCCCATGACCCCCACCCGTACCACTAATGGACAGAAACCGCTCTTAAGTGCTTTATCCCATGCAGGAGTCCCCAAAAAGTATGTATGGTATGATCCCCAATTATTCTCATTAAGGGTAATGTAGAATATAATTATTGACTATGGGATGGGTATGGCCAGTCTATAATCAAATGGGGTAGGTTTATTTGAACAGAAAGAGAAATTGGCTAGGCTTAAAATGGACCACAAGGGCGGCTAGTCTAGTGTTAACCTATGAACCGATTTCAACTTGCAGATGGGCCATCTTACATTGAAAATTTAACTCGTAATAGTAAAACCACAGTTAAAATGAGATGAAACTCCTCTAAAGAGGCGAGTTATTTTAATTACCCACAATGTTCTGCAGTTGTATATAAATATTTGCTCAGTACCTACCGTACAATGAAACTAAAGATCTGAAGTAGGAACTTCATTTGTCAGCAACCTTTGGGACACGGATCCGATCTCAGATCCGAGCCGGCAACTTCTATCACAGCATAGATCCGAGCTCCTAGCTCCTCCCTTTACCCATAATCCCCTACCAACCCTGACTGACCCCAGATCTAGTTTGCCGCTCTTCAAGCAACAACTAGATTCCAGAGCTCTTAGTCAGATTTTGTGAGAAAAGAAAGTTTTCATTTTTTTCTTTTACTCTTTTTGAACGAGTGTCTGTGTGTGTTTAGGTTCCCCTTAGTGCTAATTTCACTCCTTTTTAGCTTAAATTAGCTTAATTTTTACCTTTTATTTCTCCTCCCTGCCCTCGCTGGTCGTAGTGTGTAGGGGCCTAGCGGGTGCATTTCCTTTTAGTGATGTCGGAAGCCCCTAAAGCCATTTTTTCGAAATGCACAGAGTGTGGTCACAAGCTTTCACCGGCTGATGGCCACACCCGGTGCGTTAGGTGCCTTGGGGTTGAACACCTCTCCTCGGGTTGAGCGATTTTGTGCTGCATTCAACCCCAGGGCACTTAAGCACTGGAGGTCGAAGCTGATTCTCGCGGGCCTTTTGCCCCCAGACCAGGCTCCGGCCTCCGGTACTTCTGTCGCTGCTACCCAGTCCTCAGTAGCGGCCACTCCTGCCCCCCTCCCTCCGGCCGGGACTCAACCTCCTGCTGCGGCTCCGGAGGAGAGGGAGGCCAGGAAAGAGAAGAGGAGGGAGAAGCACCTTAAGCGGCGGGCCGAGGACTCCTCCTCGGCCCCGCCTGCCAAACGGGCTTCTCCCTCCAGGGCTTCTGGTTCGCCTCCTCAGATCCGATCCCCTCGCTTCTCACCGGTACCCGAGGAGGAGGTGACCCGGTCCCCGTCGAGGTCATCGAGGCGGCACTCCAGGCCTGCCTCGGTGGCCTCCTCGAGGTCCACCTTCAGTATGTCAGATGCAGACCTGGACCGGATGATGAGGAGGTTCATCCAGGCCCAGATGCAGATGGGAGTGTTCTTGCCCCCCCCCCTCGGGGGGGGGGGGAGCTCGACCCCCTTTATTTGCTCCTATCGCTCCTTCTCCGACCCGCCTTCCGGGTTCGGAGCTTTCGGAGCAGAGTCGAGTTGGATCCGGGGGTGGGTCGGAGCCAACAGTGCTAGACACTTCGGCTCCAACGATTCCCTCGAGTTTGTCTGATCCGACCTCTTGGAGCCGTGGGCCGAGCTTCGGATCCGAGGGATTCGGTGTGCTTTCGGCCCCGTCCCGGTCAGAGTGCGCAGGTCCTTCGGATCCGACGGTCTCGGCTCCGGGTCTGATCCCCGCCTCGGATCCAAGTGGGAGTCGGATCTCGGATCCGTCAGAGCGGCTCCCCCTTGGCTTTCGCGGTGGTGGAGAGGGCACTGAGTGCATCCAGGCCTCCGGTCCTGGCTTCGGTTCCCCCCTGCACTCCCTCTCAGCTGGTCCTGGCTCCCCTCACCCGGCCTTCGGGGCAGCCTGCTTCAGCACCTCTAGGTGTTCCATTGGAACATGATATTGCTGGTGAGGACTCTTCGGACAGCCCCCCCGAGGGGGTTCCTCACAAGTCAAAGTGCAAGAGGAGGCACGTGCACTCCCCTGAGTCCCTCACCAAAGATACGGACCTGGATGAAGGGGAAGGCTCCCCAAGGTCACCCCCCCGAGGATGTCTCCTTTGGAGACGTCATGGAAATGCTCAGAATCAGGGGGGGGGGGGGTCTGCCCCAAGGCTTCCTCCGATGAGTCCGTATTCCTAGAGGCGTTCGAGGCAGAGCCATCTACCTCTTGGGTGTCCCCTCCCCCCGACCCCTTGGTGGATCTTATAGCCACTAGGGCTTGGAGGGAGCCGGACACTGTAGAGCCGGTTCCCAAGCACCCGAATTTCAGCCCTCTGACAGAACCCATTGGAGCAGAGGTCCCCCTGTGGATGCCATGTTGGTGGCGGTAGCCACCAAGAGAGAGTTGGCTCAGGAGAGCCCCATGGTTCATCCGCCGAGCAAGGAGTTTCGCGCGATGGACCGCCTTGGGAAGCGGGCCTTCAATTCAGCGACCTTCTCCATGAGGGCCCTGAACTATATGGCACACGTCATTCGGATGCAGCGGGATCTAATCAAAGAATACGCTGCTCCCCCCCCCCCCCAGGGTCCATGTCTGAAGGGGACAAACTATTGTACTCCTTCCGAATGTCCACCCTACGTTCCATTTCCAACACCTCTATGCGGCTTTTGTCTCACGCCACTGAGGGAGCCGCTAGAGCAGGCGGAGTCGGGCTGGTCATGAGGAGGCAAGCCTGGCTCCGACACTGACTTCTCGGAACCCTTTAAGGCGTCATTTGCTAATGCCCCTTTTGATGGTTCTGCAATGTTTGGCAAAACCGTTCGCGAAACCCTTGTCCAGAGCGAGAAAGACTGGAAGACGTTGTCTGCCGTCTGAGTCCGCTTCTCTGCTCCCCAGAGGTCCTTTGCCAAGAACCAAAAGGGTCAGAAGAAGATGTGGTTCTGGAAATCGCATCAATCCCAGTCTGCTCCGGACAACCAGTCCTCTCGTGGCAGAGGAGGACAGGGAGGACGCCGCCCTAGAGGCAGAGGGGGTCCCAGGAATTTTGGGTCCAGAGAACCCTTCTTTGAGAGGCCCATGCAGAACGCCTGAGGGGTTGCCCAGCTGCTCCACTCTGGAGGCAGTCGGAGGACGTTTTTCGAGGCACCTAGCAATGTGAGAGTCCATAACAACTGATCGCTGGGCGCTTCGTGTTATATCCAGAGGCTACCAAATTCCCTTTCTAGTAACCCCTAGAATCGGAAGCCTCCCAGATGTACCACCCAATCAGAGGGAGGCGGCTGCTGCAGAAATTCAGCAGCTCTTACAAAAAAGAGCCATCCAGCCAGTCCCCCCAGATCAGCTCGAATCAGGGTTTTACTCCAGGTTCTTTCTGGTGCCAAAAAAGATGGGGGACACGAGGCCCATCCTGGACCTCTCTCTTGAACCTGGCAGTATCAGAGGTAAAGTTCCGGATGGTCACACACTACAATCTATTCTCCCACTACTGCGGGAGAACGACTGGATGTGCTCAATAGACCTCAAGGATGCGTACTATCATATTTTAGTAGACCGACGCTCCAGGAGGTTTCTCCGCTTCCGGCTGGGAGCCAGCCATTTCCAGTTCAGGGCCCTTCCCTTCGGTCTCACCTCAGCCCCTAGGGTGTTCACCAAGGTCTTGGCAGCAATAGCGGCCCACCTGAGACTCCAGGGAATTCGGATCTTTCCGTACCTAGACGACTGGCTCCTTACCGCCCCAACAAGGCATCTTCTTTGCTCATGCAGGGACTATTTCCTCAATCTGGCTCCACTCTTAGGGTTGACCATCAACATGGCCAAATCCTCCCTGGCTCCTACACAGGTATTGGATTTCATAGAGGCGAGGTTGGACTCCAGACTAATGCTTGCTTTCTTGACTCCAGATCGGCTTCAGAACCTGAGGTTGCACGTGCAGGCCATCTTTCAACTTCAAGCTCCTACTGCGGAACTGGTCCTGAGGGCTCTAGGGTCCATGGCGGCAGCAATTCCGCTGCTGCCATTGGCCCGGCTGAAGAAGAGGGTCATACAGTGGACCCTCCAGGTACAATGGTCCCTATCTCGCAATCCCCTGTCTCATCCCATTCCCCTAAGCAGGGTTTGCAAAAGGTCGCTCGTGTGGTGGCTGCAGTCCCCCAATCTCCACATGGGATGCCCCTTCTCACTGCCTCCGCCAGTCGCCACAGTGACCACGGACGCTTCTCGCCTGGGGTGGGGGGGGGGCACTATTCGGGCACAACAGTCCAAAGCACGTGGAGTGACTGAGACCTCATTGCATATCAATGTCCTAGAGATGAGGGCGATGCTTTTGACGTTGCAAGCACTTCACAACCGTCTTCCGGTGGGGACGATTGTGGTGCAGACGGACAACATGTCAGTCGTCTGGTACATCAACAAACAGGGGGGAACCAGGTCTTACCCTCTCTGCCGCGAGGGCATGAGAGTGTGGGAATGGGCGATATCCACCAACCCTTTCTCATCGCAATGCACATTCCGGGACGGTCCAACATTTTAGTGGACAGGCTCGGTCGTACTATCCGGACTCCTTACGAATGGTCTCTCAATCCTCTAGTTGCAGAGCAAGTATTTGCCTGATGGGGACGACCTTGTTGCGATCTTTTTGCCTCTCCCTCAAATACCAAATGCAACGATTACTTCGCTCTGATCCCCCCTCCGGGGGAGTCCCCGAGAGACTCTCTAGTTCATGCTTGGCCTCCCGGACTGCTTTATGCTTACCCTCTGCCCCTGATGTTGAAACTATTGCAGAAAGTCAGTCAGTTGGGGAGCAAGATGATCCTCATTGCCACATTCTGGCCTCATCAGACGTGGTTCCCTTACCTATGGTCTCACCTGATTCATCTGCCCTGGATTCTGGATCCCCTCCCGGATCTCATTTCACACCCCCTGGGTCTTCCGACTCCGAACCTGGTCAACCTCAAGCTGATGGCTTGGTTGCTCCAGTTCCACTCCTGATAAGGACTCCCGGATTCTCATCACCAGTCAAAGCCATTCTAGTAGCAGTTCACAAGCCTTCCACCAGAAGGGTCTATTGGAGTAAATGGAAACGTTTTTCTATTTGGGCAGAGCACCGTCATTTAGATCCCTTTACGGCGCCTGTAACGTCTGTTCTAGATTTTCTAACTTCTCTCTTTCACCAGGGAGCTAGTTCCTCCACGGTCAAAGTACAACTTGCAGCAATTTCATACCATCATGTAGGGCAGGAGTCAGGCCCACTTATTACTTCCAAGCTGTGTAAGACCTTCCTTAAGGGTACCTTCCTCCTGAGGCCCCTGGTCAAAGAGGTGGTACCTCCATGGGATTTATCCCTGGTTTTGCAGGCCTTGACTAGCCCCCCTTTCGAGCCGGCAGCCACTGTTGATCTTAAATACCTCTCTTGGAAAACTGCCTTTTTGGTGGCCATAACTTCAGCCAAGTGGGTCTCGGAACTCCAGGCTCTCTGTGTCAAACCACCGTATCTGGTCTTCCACCCAGACAGAGTTTACCTCAGGATCAATCTGTCTTTTCTACCCAAGGTATCGTCGGAAGCTAACATTAATCAATCTATTAATCTTCCAGTATTCTTCCCCAACTATCAAAACAAAGGAGAGTATAAGCTGCACTTTTTAGATGTGCACAGACAACTACGTTTTTATATTCATCGAACTACTGGTCATAGGCAATCCGATCAGTTTGTCTCTTTTGCCAAATCCAACTCCGGCAAACCGGTTTCTAAAGTTACCCTCTCCCAATGGATATCTAGTTGTATTCTCTTAGCATATCAGAGCTCGGGAAGGCCTGCACCTCAGGGAGTCCGTGCTCATTCTACTAGGGCCGTTGCTACATCGGCTGCCTTCAAGGCTAGGGTTTCCCTAGATGACATTTGTTCCGCAGCCACTTGGGCTTCATCTCATACCTTTATCAGCCACTACAAAGTAGATATGGTCTCCCGAGGTAGGGTGTCTTTTGGTTCTGCAGTACTCCGGAATATTCTTCCATGAAGGCCACCCAAGATTCAGGCAGCTGGGGACTCTGTCCCAAATGTTGCTGACAAATGAAGTTCCTACTTCAGATTAAGAAGTTATGTACTCACCATAACGTTCCATCTGAGTAGGTATCTTCATTTGTCTGCAACCATCCCCCCCCTCCTTCCCCCTGACCAAAATGATCCTACTTGGGGTTCTTTAGATTAGATTAGGTCCCTCTAGGACACAGTATTAGCTGTGGTATGGGGCAAACTTGATCTGAGGTTAGTCAGGGTTGGTAGGGGATTATGGGTGAAGGGAGGAGCTAGGAGCTCGGTTCTATGCTGTGATAGAAGTTGCCGGCTCGGATCCGAGATCGGATCCGTATCCCAAAGGTTGCAGACAAATGAAGATACCTACTCAGATGGAACGTTATGGTGAGTACATAACTTCTTACTAAGCCGCACAGTATAACCTTTATTTTTTGAGTGATTTTTGTTTTTTATTTGCAACTCGCATGTAACTTTTTCCTGAGGAGTTGTAAACCAGAGATGTTTCTAGACATGGCCCATACACTTTAAACTGCAGTTGTGGATGATGACTACATCTGTTGTAGCCAACCTCTGCATATATTTGTTACACAATTGTGTGAACAGTGCAGGAATAGTCCAACAATAAAAACGGAAAATAAAAAATCCGAACCATGCAGTGAAGTAACTGTACTTTATTTAAAATACACCAACCAAACGACTAAGCGCTTTAGCTATGAATATAGCTTCATATTCATAGCTAAAGCGCTTAGTCGTTTGGTTGGTGTATTTTAAATAAAGTACAGCTACTTCACTGCGTGGTCCGGATTTTTTATAGTCTGGTTTTGACAGTTTTTTGTTGTCCTTTGGACATGGTTCATTATATTATCAGTGCAGTAATAGTCCTTTGCTGCCACACATGGCTGTGGTTAACAGTCTGTGAGGGGACTGAGATGACCTGTTTCAGTGCCTTTTGAGGGTAACGTGCTGTCTAGGCCACCGGTGAAAAATTGTGTGGAGAACCTGAAAAAGGAGGGTAAAGCTGTCACTGCTGTTTTTAAAATTTTGAACTCTCGTACACCTGTGCTCCAGAATGCAGAGGAAACCACCTTATTTCTGATGTGGTCAACAGCAGTAGAATAACTGATGAACTGGGAAGGGTTGACATAGTCTCAGCACATTCCAGAGTGGTCACCAACCCAGAGGCAGTAATGATCAGCAGGAACCTTTTTTTTCTTTAATTTACTTGGAGGCCTTATCTGTCCCTGTTTTGATGAATCTTGTGTTTTTCTTTCCAGTTGACTGTGTGGGTGGCCAGCATGCTGAGCAGGTGGGTCAGGACAGTAATGTCCGGAGGCTGTACAATTCTGTTAGTCTCAAGCCCTCAGACAGAATCCTCCCTTTATTGAATGTAGTGTCACTTCTTCCAATCTTTGTCTCGAAGTTCATGGTGGCATCAGTTTACCTGGTTCCCTATGCCAGATTTTACATGCACTCTTTTCATTGCATTTAACGGGCTAGTGGTCTCGGTTGATCAAAACCATGACTCTGCACATGTAGATTACCAAGATTTGCAAGTCACAGTGGCATGATTGACCCACTTTCCAAACTTTACTGTGGGAGATCCATTCCTAGGCCTCATCCAGGTAATTTCAGCATTACAGGAAGTACTTTAATTTTCAGAAAATGTGCTTCTGCGTTCAGTCTGAATTTTAAGTCCACATTAATGTTTGAGAGAAGACTGGCTAAGTGATACATAGAATGAAAAATAGTAGATCTATAATGTTCAATGGCATGACAGTAGTTGACCCTTAAATTGATTAGAGACAAGTTTAATCTGTACTTTGTAGTTGAACAGGTTCACTCCTGGATAATCCTTCAATCATTAAAGAAGCCGTCATAACTACATCGGGTATTTGCCCAACTATATCTGAAGTCTTTCTCTCTTCACTCTTAAAATGGTAAGTAACTTCTGTGGGATAAGAAAACATACTGGTTATTTTACTCTTAGATGTCCAAAAAAAACTGGTTCCTGTTCTAAATGCAGTGTTCAGTGATTACTTGGGAATGGTGTTCATGAACCGAGATTGCTCAGACACAGCTCCACGTGGTCCTGTTGAGTCTTCCTGGCTACAGAGAACTGATAAAAAGCGACTGCTTTCCTGATTAAGTATCCTGCTGTTTTTTTATATTTGTTTTACCTTCTACTGCTTACCTACAGCAAGCTTTAACTGTTTTCATAGCTAGTTACTGCATTTTTTATTATCTGCACTTAAAAGTACATTTTAGTCGAAATTAGTCTAATTCAAGTCGAAAAGTGTTTGTTTGCTGTTTAATTGTTTGGCTGCCCACTAAAGTGTGCTAGCCTGTACTACTGACTTATTGCCTTTTCTGCATTTAGCGCGGAGTTGCCACTAGAGCACCATCGGCCAGCGCCGGTTAAACTATTTCTGGCTCCGTAAAGTCTGCTCTTCATTTTTTCCCTTAGAACTGCTCTACTTGTAATCTAAACAGTCTATTCTCTATCTGTAAAGCTCAGCACTTGTTCCTAAAGCATTTTTTAGTCAGGTAAAGCACTTCTATATTATACAAAGTATTTCACTAGCTTAAAACCCCCTTGAGTACCCACTTCCCTATAGGTCCTTTCTGACTTAGTTACACAGCAAACTTTTTCATTTCTTCTAGCATGTCAAAGGGTCAGTTGCTAGCGTCCTCTTCTGCTGGTGAATCTGGGAATATTGAGGCAATGTTACAATTGCCTCATGTACACAGACAACCCTCTCCTCCTCCCACAAAACACAAATACATGTGAGAGATGCAACTATATAGCCAAACTGGAGGCTGAGCTCTTTCAACTCAGGACTGGCAAAACCAGACAGGAGGAGAAGGTAACCACACACACCATAAACCCAGTCTCAGATAGAACTATCACAACTACAAATCAAACACACAAAGACATACTCGGAGGCACTGATCAAAAATCTACCAAAACAGCAGAGGCCTCCAAAGCAGACACCCAAACAATTGCCACCTCATGACATAACACAAGCAACACATAGATCACAAAGTCAGTGTGCAAATCAGTCACAGCCCTTAAGGCCAAACACAATGCCAGACACACTTGTCATAGGTGACTCCGTAGTCGGACACACTGACGTCCCACTCACCAGACTGAACAAGGAGAGGGTCACAGTAAGCTGCCTGTCTGGCACTAGAATCCGCCACATAACACAAGCACTCAGGTCACTCCACAGCAAGTACAAGTATGACTCTGTCATTGTCCATGCCGGTGTGAATGACCTGAGACGTACCTCCCTGGACTACATGAAAAGAGACCTAAAGGAGCTCTCAGATTATGTAGCCCAGGCTGGTATGACCCTGACCCTGAGCAGTATCCTACCTTCACCAAGAATGATGCCACAATACAGAGACAAAATGATCAGTTTTAATAATTGGCTTAATTTCTGGTGTCATTCTAAGGGGATCCAATGTCTGTCTGCCTGGAATGACATGCTTGACAAGCCATGCTGCTTCGCAAGGGACGGCTTGCACTTGTCACCCCTGGGTTTCTGGATATTGGCAAAGGCTCTTGCCACCCCCATAGTGCCCTTTTTAGACAAGGCTCAAATTCTAAACCCACTGCCCTAGAAAACAATAATGGAAAAAAACTAAGGGTAATGCTGCTCAATGCCAGAAGTCTAAATCTCAAGATGCACGCCCTTGAAGCCCTCCTCAGTATGGAGAACATCGATGTCTGTGCTGTGACTGAAACCTGGTTCAAGGCTCCTGAGAGCATCCCGGCACTGTTAGGTTTTACCTCATATCATGCGTTCCGGCCCCAATACCCGGACCGTACCCCAAAAGGAGGGGGTATATCCATATTCATCAAGGATACCCACACCTCCAGGCTGGTGGCAACTCACGAAGCATCAGAGACCATTCAGGTGCAATTAACCATAGGCAAAACTGCTCTATAGTTTGTAGCATGTTACAGGCCACCTTCTCAAACTCAGGAACCCCACACAGCCTTCCTGAAGACACTGGAGAGTATAAATGTCTCTCCAAACACCATCATATTGGGTGACTTCAACTACCCAAACATAGACTGGGAACATTACTCAAGCCCCAATACCCTAGCCCAAAGGTTCCTGGAGTTCATAAACTCAAATGCTATGGAACAACTTGTCACCATTCCCACAAGAGGTGAAAATATACTAGACCTGATCATCACAAACATGGGGACAAAATGCTCCACACCGGAAGTATATCACTCATTGGTGAGATCAGACCATAAACTAATCTCACTGGAGATCCACATACCGGCCCCACCCCCAACAAAAAGGACCACAGTGAAGAACTTCTCAAAAGCCAACTTCACACTTCTTAAGACTGGTGTGGTATCCTTCAAGGCCCCTGAGCCATTGGAAACCACAACCCACGCTGCTGAATCCCTTACAAATGCTTTCTACGAGCACCTCCAGGATTGCATGGATCAAGCAATCCCAAATAAAATCAAGACCCTTTCCACCAAAGGCAAGCGCCCGATCTGGTGGATCCCAGCCATAAACAAACTTTACAACAAGAGGAGAAAGCTACTACAAGATAGAGCAAAATCCCTAAAGGGGAAGACATCTCTGATCAATACTAGTAAAAAACTACGATCACTCATAAAATCATCCAAGGCCAACTTTGAGAGAAAAATCGCCAAGGACTCAAAAGACAGTCCTAAGGCCTTCTTTAGCTATGTTAGAAATCTGGGTGGAAACTCCCAGATATGCTCAGAATTGGTCCAAAATGATACAAAAATCACTGAACCCACAGACATTGCAAACATACTGGCAGACAGGTTCAGTGAAAATTTCTCCCCTCCCTCCCCCCAAAAGGAGAAATATCTATCCCAGCAGAGTGTAGCCTCCCAATCATCTCAAATGCCCAGGTGAGAGCTGCTCTCTCTAGAGCTAAAAACACAGCATCAATGGGACCAGATGCTGTCCCCGGCTGTGTGCTACATGAACTCAATGAGGAACTAAACCCACACATAAGGCTGCTGTTTAATCTTAGCCTTACCACAGGATACATACCCAAAGAGTGGCGTACGGCAACTGTGGTCCCACTCCACAAAGGCGGTGCTTCTACGGACCCTGGTAATTACCGCCCCATAAGCTTAACAAGCCTGGTCTGCAAAGCTATGGAGAGGATCATAATGGAACTCCTAAATAAAGACATAGGGGACCTACAGACATTGGATCCTACCCAATTCGGCTTTGTCAAGGGCAGATCATGCCTCTTGAACTTGGTCGACTTTTTTGAAACAGTCACCAAGGCCATTGATGAGGGTAAGGCAGTTCACACAGCCTTCCTTGATCTTGCAAAAGCTTTCGACTCAATACACCACTCTGGTATCATAGAAAAGCTCACCAGCTTAAATGTAAACCCATATGTCACAAGATGGGTTGCAAACTGGCTCAAGGACAGAACCCACAGGGTTAGAGTTGCTGGTGCCATGTCAGACTCCAAGCCAGTCACAAGCGGTGTCCCACAGGGCTCAGTCCTGGGCCCCCTCTTGTTCGGCATCTACTTTTCAGAAGTGCAGGCAAACATAGGAGGATTGTGGCTGACAAATTTTGCAGATGGCTGCAAACTGGGCGCCATAGTTGAAAATCCATCAGACACAGATATCCTTCAGAGAGGTCTCGTAGAAACGGATAACTGGTGCCAGAGCCATGGCCTTAAGCTAAACGCCAAAAAATGTATAGTCATACCCTTTGGTAAAAACAAGGTAACCCCAAGTTACCACATAGGTGGCAATCCATTAAGCACAGAAGAGGTTATCAGGGACCTGGGGACCCAAGTTGACAGTAACCTTTCTTTTGACACTCACATTGCCAAAGTGGTTAGGAGGACCTTCTACATTGCCCACCTGATTATGAAGGGATTCACATCCAGATCAAGGGAGGTCATTGTTCCCTGTACTCTTCACTTATCAGACCAGTGATTGAGTACAATGCCCCATTCGAATGTATCTTACCCGACACCTGCAGCAATTGGAAAGACCCCAAAAGTTCCTCACCAAAAGGATAAAGGGGCTCAAAAATATGCCATATGCTGCCCGACTGAAGAAACTTCAGCTCTATTCAGTCGCATACCGTCTGCTCAGAGGTGACCTGTGCCTGACATACAAGGCCATGTCCAACCCGGAATTAATGGACATGCTCCACCTCAAAAAATCCAAATCCACCAGAGCCACAAGAGCAAGAGACTTAAACCTCAACACGGATATAAATAGGACGTGCTGGAGGGACAGATTCATCACCCAGAGACTCCCTATGCTGTGGAACAGAATCCCGGTCCATGTGAGACAGAGCACTTCCCTGGCTCTGTTCAAGAGGAATCTTGACCAGTGGATGGGAGATCGTAGGTTTACCCTGGGGATCATCTCTGTATCACTGCTGGACAGAGGCACGGCAAACTAATGGGTATAGTATTCTTCAACCCAAGGGGTGGTGAAAGCCGCACAACTCTGGCTAGGCTTATAAATGCCCTAGGGCAGATAGCCTAGTATGAACCTATGAGAGCATCGGTTATGCTAGTCCTTGAAAAGGCAGTAAAACTTGAAATTCACAATTAAAAGGTCAGTCAGCTAATTTGATGTTGGTGGGCAAATGCTTTCAAAGATGTCTAAAGCATCTTTTAATGCAGCCAGGTCATCTTTGTCAACCCCCCCCCCTTTCACTTTTTCTGTATGGGGTTGGGATGTCAACTGTTGCAATCTCTCTCAGTTCAGTGCCATCTCACAGTTCATTGCCACTCTTCTATCTTCGACAGTCGTGTCTAACTGTTGCAGGTCTTCTCTCATTTAAACCACTCATCTATCTTTGTTAGATGTCCTTACTTCCTCTTGCCTTTTTCCTGTTTCTCTCCTGTCTTCACTGGATTGTAGTCTTTCTTGTGTGTGCCTTAACCACTATAATCTGTTCTCTTTGAGCTTCTTGGCAATTAGAGCTACTTTGACTTCTGATCTTATGTCCTCATTTCTTTGTCTGTCCCACATTGTACATCCTACCACCCATCATAGGCACTTCCACTGATGTTGGGCAGTTCATTGCCTTTACTGCTCAGCTTTCTGTACCAGTAGTACTATAATTCCGCTTCTGTGGCATTGTTGTGTCATGCACTACCACTGACACTGTGCCGGTTAGTTGCAGCCCCTCTGATTCTAGCTTTGACAGCCTCCTTTAGATTTCCTTTCTTATCAAATGCCCCTCCCAGCTACTTGAAGCTGTTAACTTAGCTTATTCCCTCTGACCTGTTTGTTATTGTAGTCCATTGACAATATGAACAGCAGTGGGTTCTGAGCTGAACCTTAATGCACATCCACTCCCACTGAGAACCCTTTGCAAAACCTAACACCGATCGTATTTGAGTCATTGGTAGAATTTAGTGCTGGGTATTTACAAGGACCCAAAATTTATGGGACTTTAAACCATTGGAGGACTGCCCAAATTTGGTTTCTTGGGACCTTGTCATATACTTTTCTCAAGTGTGAAAACCTCCAGTTGATCTGTCTCTTTCCTACTATCTCTAGCTTCTTCTCTGCTGTCTGACTGCAAACATCAGGTCAGTTGTACTGCATCCTCATCTAAATCTGAACTGCTCATCTTCCAACATTATGTTCTTTTGCTCTGCACAGTCTGGACACCCTCTCCGGAACTTTGATGCAGTTTGAGTAGGAATTTGATACCTCTGTACTCCCTACAGTTGTGAATGTCCCCTTTGGTCTTGTATTTGTATACTGGCACTAGAATGCTTATTCTCCCAGTCATCTTTTGTCTGCATACTGCCTTTAGTACCCTCTGGTACCATTTCTCTCTTGTTTTACTCAATATCTTTCATGTCTACCATGACCTTATGTGAGCCTTCCACTTTCCCTGACTTTGGTTTTCTTAATACTCTTCCTAGGGGGGCTATTCTGCACCTTAATAGAGCCAGTTAATAGCTCTATTGTTGTTGACGTAGGACATGGATTCATTGGAAGGAGGTTTACCTTATGAATCTAACAGAATTTTATGATCAGATTAGTCTTGCTATGGATGTGGGTGTCAGTGTGGATTACATTGTGCATTGTAAGTGCTTTTAATTGGGGTAATAACTGTCTTGCTGGTCAGTCCCATCATGTTGCTGTACAAGGAGTTCATTCTGTTTACCAGCACTCAATGTGGGGTTCTCTAGGTTCATAGGTTGGTACTAGGCTATCGGCCCTAGGGCCTATGTAAGCCTAGCCATAACAATTCCCTGGATATTTCTTCCCACAATATTTACTTCTCTGGATCCCTGTCTAGCAGGGTGACTGACATGATCCCCGTGGTGAATTTGCTGTCTCCCATCCAATCATCAAGGTTCCTTTTGAAGAGGGCCAATGAGGCGCTCTGCTTAACATGTATGGGCAGTCTATTCCACAGTATGGGGAGTCTCTGGGTCAGGAACCTATCCCTCCAGCATGTTCTGTTCATTGTGATGACAGGGTTTAGATCCCTGGAGCGTGTGGCTTTGAGGGATTGGGATTTCTTTAAGTGGAGCATGTCCAACAGCTCAGGGTTTGACATGACCTTGTATGTTAAGCAGAGATTACCTCTGAGTAGACTATATGCCACAGAGTATAGCTGGAGTTTTTTTTTTAGACTGCCATCATATGGCATCTGCTGTAGGCCTGTGATCCTTTTAGTGAGGTATTTCTGTGGCCTTTCCTGCTGTTGCAGATGTCTTGTGAGGTACATACCAGACTGGGCATGATGCTCTATAATGGGTCTAATGAGGGATGAGTACAGTGGGACAATGACCTCCTTTTTTCTGGATGAAAAGCCATTGGTGATGAGGTGTGCCACATAGAAGGATTTCCTGACTGTTGTGGCGATGTAGTTATCGAAAGTGAGACCACTGTCCACCTGTGTCCCTAAGTCTGTCATCACACTTTCGATGTTTAGTGTCCTGCCACCTATGTGGTAGTTCATGGGTATATGTTTTTTTCCAAAGGGGATAACTATACATTTCTTGGCATTAAGCTTGAGCCCATGGCTCTGGCACCAGGCATCTGTTTCTGTAAGGCTAGGATTCGGTCCTTGACCCCTTTTTTTGTCTTTCACGAAGACACCTAGACACATGTGACTTATGTTAGTCTATTTCATTGAGATATGAACAGAATATGGTTACTATACACAACTTGTTTTTGGGGTAGTCCATCTGGGTTGTGGTAATTCTTTTCCAGTGAAGGTCTGGGGAGAAAAGCTTCAGTAAAATTTGTACACCTGAGAAAGTTGTAATCAAAAGGTAGCTGTACTAAAAAACTAAGTTTTTGTTGCCTTTTAGGCTTATACGGTGAGCTATATGGGTAGGAGAAATAAGAGCAAGGTAGTATGAGATGAATAAAGAGTGGAGATGAGGAAAGGTGAACAGTGCGTACATTTGTCTGGTGATATGTAGGGAGAAGTTTGTAGTGCGGTTCAGGTACATATAGGAGGTAGAGTAGGAGTTGGAATTTTGCTGGGGGGGGGGGGTTAAGTGGAAAGTACAGACAATAGAAGTGGCAATAAGAGCAAAGGGATGGAATATGGTAGGAAATTTACATTGAGAATTTTAGGGTATGATCTGTTCTTCATCTGTACAAGTAGCCAACTTCAAACAGTGGAATAAGCCCAAAGGAGATTTAGAAAATATATTCCAACTGTAAAAAATTACTATGCAAGATTTATAAAATTTAAATTTGCTCTCATTTCAATGCAGGTATTTCCAAGGTAAGGCAATTCTAGTTTATAAAGCTTTTTAAATATATCACTCCTGGCATTACTGAATTTCGAATTGTATTTAAATCAAGACGCAAGGTTTAAATCCAATTACTAACTAATACAAGTTGGAATGGATGGTTCTATTGTGTGGGGGTTGTCAGATCGCTAAGTTTTCCTTAAATATTAGCAAGTTACTCAGAAGTGAAACCTTCAATCCCCATTTTAGCGTCACTGTTTTTGGATGTTCCCAGGACTACAACACTGGGTCTTAAAACATGAAACTTATAATGGCCATCACCATGGATGTCTACTCTTGAGAGGTGGATTGCATTGTCATGGGCAAATAGTCCAGGGTGTTTGGTCACAGACAGTAGACTGTCTACCCATCCTGATTTTGGAGATGAGAGAAATTTCTAAAGTTACAGGATTTCCATGACTCCTTTGCTCAGGGTGAAGTTGGCATCCACACTGACAGTAAGGCTATAGTTTGGTACTCTGTCCTACAGTCACTTGATGACAGGTGATGAGATTATGATAGAGCACTGTGCTTGCAAATCGCCAGTAGTCATTTGCACTCCTGTAGCAGTCTGTTCTGTTTAATGGACAGGTTCAGTCACTGCTTACTGATGCAACCTGAGTGCCCCTCAGCCTGTCAGTAACACTGCAGTCTGCATTTCCAGCCAGGTTTGCCCAATACAGCAGCCCTTATCCCTCCTTTGAGGGTATGTCCTTGTGTTGTAGTTTAGAAGTGGCATTCAGAGTTAACTTTCCAGTCTTATTCTGCCATTTATTAAAAAATCCAGGGTGTGTAAGTCCAGTCATTCGCATAGCCTGTGTTTGACCTGGGCAAGCTTGGCTTCAATGTCTGGAGAAACCTTTAATTTGAGGCCCTTGAGAACTATCCAGTCACACTCAGTCCTTCACACCCTCCATATAACCACATATAGTTAATGTTTGAAAATGATTCTTCGTATGCAGACAGAGATGGCAAACTGTTCACTTCTGCCCAGAGGGCCAGTACTAGAAAACTTACAAAAGCAGGATCATAGGAAGTTACTAGGCTAATGGCCCTAGGGCCTTTACAAGCCTAGCCAAGTTCTACCCTTGTTTCCATGATCAGCACCTATTACCCCTGTCCAAGAGGGACACCAGTGGAACCCCCGGGGTGAATTTACAGTTACCCATCTAGTCATCCAGATTGCATTTGAAGAGGGCCAATGAGGTGCTGTGTTTGATGTGAAGAGGGAGCCTCTTCCAAAGGTGTGGTAACCTCTGGGAGACCAGTCTCGTCCTCCAGCAGGTTCTGTAATGTCCCATACTGCGAGTAACCTGTGTTCCATTTGACTTGCGGATATGTAGCATTTCCAATAAAGCAGGGTCAGAGATTGCCTCTTGAGTAGTCTGTATGAAATAAAATAAAATTACAGGGATTTCAGCATCTGTCCTATGTGGATTGTCCGAAGACCTTGAATTTTCCTTGTCTGGAACCTTTGTGGTCTCTCCATTTGCTGCAGGTGCTTGGAAAAGCACATACCAAAGGTGGCATTGTACTCTGTTGTTTGGCCTGATGAGGGAAGAGTAAAGGGAGGTTTTAACTTTTTTTTCTTTTTTTTTTTTTTTTTTTTTTTCCCTTGAGACAATGCCCTTACTTATGAGACTAGCAGTATGGAATGCCCTTTTTACCACTTGTGTAGACGTGGTGATCAAAGATGAGGCTGCTGTCAACCTGTGTGCCTAGGTCTCTCACCACTGAATGTGGACTTAGGGTGTTGCTACTGATGTGGTATTTAGTAGGATATCACACTTACTGAAAAGGGTAATACATTTTTTGTGTTGCTAAAGGCCATGACTTTGGCACCAGTCTTTTGTTTGACTCTCTTTTAGGATGTTTGCATCATTTGGAGATTCTATTACCACTCTGTTTGCAGTCCTCGGCAAACTTTGTCAATCACAGACCTTTTAGTTTTTGCTTGTGCTTCGGAGAAATAGATTCCAAACAAGAGAGGTCCCAGGACTGATCCCTGTGGAACATCACTGGTAACCAGCAAACATAAAGCAGCATAAAGCAAACATAAAGCATCCCTACAACTTAACATAGTAACCCTCCCACCATACCTATTACTCCCAGAGCACAATCATAAAGTTTCCCTTATAAACAAACACATTCAAAAACTGAGAACTAATAACCTCATGTATATCAAAACTAGCCCTAAGTGGAGACATCCACCCCATCTCAAACCCCAATCCTCATAATCAGACTAGAAACCACAACTTCTCCCATTTTACAGCTACTAGAAAGCCAAATGACTTCCTTCTACTAAGCCTAAATATTAGAAGTATATCCAACAAAGTCCATGAACTCCATGCCAACATATACTTGTACTCCCCAGATATAGTCATCCTGACAGAAACCTGGCTAAAACCTCACATTACCAGTGAGCAAATACTCCCTACAGGTTGCGGCATACTAAGTGTAGACCGGCTAATCAAGAAAGGAGTAGGTGTAGCTATAATATTTAAACAGCATCTAAACATCCAGATCTTAAAATCATCAGCTCCACAAATAGGCAATGAAGAAATAATATGTACCAACCTCAAAATAAACCAAAACAAAACCATCAACATAATTGGATGCTACTTCCCACCTGGCCAAAACATCCCTCCACTAGAAAACCTCCTCAGCAGGTCTACCCACCATCTCCCCAAGAAACTATCATTTTAGGTGATTTCAATATTGACTGGCAATCCTGTTCTGGCAACCATCCAACCAGTCATGTAAACCTTCATGGCTTCACCAAACTAGTCCAATCGCTAACCAGGATAAATAAAAACTCCAGCAAGCACATTACCCTGGATTGGATACTAGTCTGTAAGAGCCCCCAGTCCTATACAACAGGCTGCTTATCAGATAGTCTCAGTGATCACTCCCCAACATTCCTACTCAAAAAATACCTATACCAAGCTAAAACTGTCATCTACCATCAAATACGTAAAAAACTAAACTTTAACCCACTCACATTCATCTCATCCCTCAAAGAATGTAACTGGCATCCTCTAAAGTACCTCAGTCTTGATGACTGAGTTGTTTTTTTTAATACTACCCTCCTGAGCATCCTTAATTACCATGCCCCCATAAGACTTTCCAGAACCAAAGCACAACCCTCCCCGTGGCTGCAGAAAACCACTAAGTCAGAAATGAAAAAACAAGGATAAAGCCTGGGAGCACTGGCGCAAAACTAAAACCCCCTCAGCTAGACAGAAATTCCTAGAACTACGCAATAGTCAAAAAGCTAATAAAACAGGACAAATTCAATACTACCAGTCTGCCCTAGACTCCTCACAACACAGCCCCAAACAATTCTGGTCCTCCATAATCTCCATCCTCCACCCATGTAAAGTCAATACCCCTCCTCCTAACATCCCTCACTCCTCAGAAAATATTGCTACCTCATTCAACACACACTTCACTTAAACAGTACTATCACTAGCTAAACACAACCCCCCTCCCTTCCAACCCACACCTTTAACTAGTAATCTCCCCACTGCCTTCTCTTTTTCTCCTGTACCTACCTCCAACATAAAAAAAACTAAACCCACCAAATTAGCAGCAGACAACCTCCCAAGTGAATACCTACAAATAGCAGCTGATGCTCTGGCCTACCCAGTATCCATCTTGATTAACCGATCTCTGCCAGAAAGTTACATTCCCACACTGTGGAAAGTATCGCATATAATTCCCCTCCACAAGGGCGGACTCTAACCAATTACCGCCCCATAGCTGTTCTCTCTCCACTCTCCAAAATACTAGAGAGATGCGTACACTCTCAGGTCTCAGACTACCCCCTTACTAACAACCTCCTTTCCAGTACTCAGCATGGTTTCTGACCAAACCATAGCACCACCACTGTCTTACTCTCTTTTACTAACACTATTCTTCAGCATAAAAACAATGGCCATCTCTCCTCTGCTACTTTCCTAGACCTATCTAAAGCATTTGACATTGTCCCATACAAACAACTTATCTCTGTCCTCAATAACCTATCCTTCTGTCAGTCAGTCACCAACTGGTTTGAGTTACCTGTCTGACCGCCAACAATCCATTGTATGGCAGAATGACATATCTCCCCAACTACCTGTCTCCATAGGGGTTCCCCAAGTATCCTTGGACCCCTACTCTTCTCCGTTTGTATCAATAATCTAGCCTCTGCCACCAAACATGGCACACTCATACAGTACGCAGATGACTCAACCATAATCTGCTCAGCCCAATCCCTACCCAAACTGCAAAAAGTCACACAGGAAGCCTTTTCCTCTGTTGAAACTTGGTTATCCGATGCCCAGTTAATACTCAACCCAAACAACTAAACTACTCATCTTCCAACCCACCAAACCTACTCAAAACAACTCTCACTTTAACATCACAGCAAAAGACAACACCACTATATACCCAACTGAACACACCAAATTGCTAGGAGTGGAAATAGACAATAAACTAAAATTTGACATTCACATATCCATGACCATAAAAAAAGTCCACAAAAAAAACTAGGAGCACTATACAGAAATAAGCAACTTCTCACCAAAGCAGCAAAGATTTCAAAAGCAAATTCCCACCTTCTCTCCACCCTACTTTATGCCTCTCCAATATATACCAACCTAGGGCAATGCGAGCTATACAAGCTAGAGACCTGCTACAACAAAATCGCCAAATTCGCCACAGGGGCATCCTACAGTAGTCACCACTGTCTCTCACTTGCTGAACTGGGCTGGCTTGAACTCCCTCACCTCCTTCAGTGGCATTGTTGCCCACAAACTAGTAAACCATCCTCTAAATGTCCCATCCCTCCAGAATCTACTCCAACCCTATTGCACCACCAGACCACTAAGATCCAGCAACAAAAATAACTTGCAGATCACTAAAGCCAATAACTCTGCTGGTGAAGCACTATTCTCTTGCACCATAGCCAAATTATGGAACTCCCTTCCACCCACAATTACTTCCGTACCATCATGCACCCACATCAAAACTTTACTAAAAGCACACCTAAAAACATGCTGGCTATGCCCTTGCAACTCCCACTCTAATATCACCCACCCCATCCAACCACTACCTTTCTTTCCACTCCACTAACTACCTTGATTTATAGCAAGCTCAGATGCTCTTAAGCCTAGTACTTATTATACAGCAGGAACTTCTTATTGTAACATTTGTTAATGTCTGTTATGTACTTCACAGATAAAGATTCTAGTTGTCTACTGATGTACTGTGTTCATCTGTAAATATGTTGTAAGTAATTGCTATGTTAAATTGTTAATCGCTATGTAATCCAATGTAACTGCTGTCTGTTTATTTTAACTGTGGAGCTTTTCTCCCCGGGCCTCTGCTGAAAATGGACCTATGTCCAGTCGGACACTCTCGGTCAACAAATGTAAATAAATTAAATAAATAAAGCCTGCTGTTGGAGGTGGATTCCCCTGTTTTGACTGTGTTGTGTCAGTGAGCCAGTTAGCAAATAGTGACCCATCTAACAATATAAGGCTTGATACTTAGCTGGATGAGTTTGTCAATGATGCCTGAGTGGGGGATAGTGTCAAAAGCTTTGGCTAAGCCTAGGTTGGTTGTATGTACAGATTTCCCCTTGTCCAGTGCCTTGGTGACTGTCTTGAAGTCCACCAGGTTTAACAGGCTTAATCTCCCTTTGACAAGTCCAAACTGAGTATGGTCAATTGTTTGGAGATTACCTATATCCTTGTTGACAAGGTCCATGATGATTCACTCCATGGCCTTGCAGATAAGGCTAGTCAGGCTAATAGGTCTGTAGTTCCCGGGGGTCAGTGGAAGCGCCACCTTTTGTGCAGCGGAATAACTGGTCATATTTCATTCAGCTGGGTCAAAGCCAGTTCTTGGACGTATTGAAAAGAGTACCCAGTGGTGTTGCTAATTCTTGTTGGAGCTCCTGTAGGATGCAGCTTGGGATGTTATGGGGTCCCATAGATGTCTTTGGCCTTACAGAGAGCATTTGCGACCTGCTCTTTAGAGATGCAAGGTACTGGACTGGTGATAGAGATGTCATGGAGTACTTGTGGTAGTGACAGGGGAAGTAGAATCATGTCCACAGGCTCAGTATATGTGGTATAATTCACTACTAGTTTGGCGGAAATCTGGACCTTTCCTTTTAGGTTACAAATGTAACTAAAAAACACCTTATGCTTGTCCTTTGTTGAAGCTAATTTGGATTTGTAGTTTGCTTTGGAGGACTTCACAGGACGTCTTATTTGCTTGTTTAAGCTGAGTAGGGAGTGTTTCCAGTTTAGGGCTTGCTCCCTCTTACTCTTAGGCAGCAAATTCTTTTATTGTAAAGCTCGTTAATGGCAGTTGTCCACCAGGCATGTTTGCTCTTCCATTTTGAACTTGTTTTGGTCCTATCGGGTACAGCCACATCAATGCAGTTACACAGGTGTTTGTGTAAAGCATTGGTGTAAACTCTGAATAGTTGTCAGTTCCATCTGAGGGGGGAAGGTGCAGTGAAGGTATTTGTACCATCCCGTAAGAGGTTATAATCTGCTTTGGATAAGTTTTTCTTTTTTTAAGTTCAATTGCTGCTGGAGGAGAGGTCAGGTGTGATAGTTACTTCAGATGAGGATGCTTTGTGGTCAGATCTCACCAGGGAAGACCCCCACAGTGGAGGTGCTACAGAGGTCCCCTGTATTGGTAAGCACCAGTTCCAGGATGTTGGCATCTCTTGTAGGGATGTCAGTCAGCTGGTCCAGGGCATTGGAGTTAGTCGAGAAACCTTTGGGCAAGTGAGTTTTAGCACAAGTAATTTTACTCCGTGGATGGGTGGGTAGTTCTCCAAAACCATGGTGTTTGGATGTATATTAATAGTCTCTAGTAGATCCAAATAACAAAGTGGGTGCCCTGATTCATGGATTGGGGTCCTGTAGCTGGCAATGGATTGAATAGGTGTCCTACCAACAGTTAATTGCACTTGAGGTATCTCCAGGGAATCTAACTGTTTAACCAGTCTGGAGGTATATTTATCTTTAATGAATATTGATTCACCACCTCCTTTGTTTTCATGCCTTCAGTTTATGGTCTGAAAATATGGAATGAGGTGTAACCCATTATGGCTGGGGTACTCTCCATAGCCTTGAACCAGGTCTCAGAGACTGCACAAATGTTGCTGTCTTCAAGATGACTGCTTCCAGTGAGTGCAGTTTGATGTTTAGACTGCTAGCGTTTAGCGGTATAACTTTGAGGATGTTTTTAGATGGAGTTTTTACGTCTGGGAGTTTTGTCCTTGAGACACTGCCTCTAAAGGGCATTATGGGAGTGGGAAGAGCCTTGGCCAGTAGCTGAAATCCCAGGGGTGATCTCTGGCAAAGCATCAAGGTCTGTCTGTCATTCTTCCCAGGCTGACAGATACTGGATCGTCTTAGACACCATAAACTAAGCCAATTTATTGAAGTCTGTCATTTTCTGTTTGTATTGAGGCATCCTTCTGAATGAAGGCAAAATGCTGCTTAAGGCTAGGGACCTACTTGCCTGAGAGGCATAGTCTGAGAGCTCAGTTTCGTTTCTGTTCGTATGGTCGAGAGGTATGCCTCAAGTCGTTCTCACCAACCTGGACTATGATGGAGTCCTAATAGTACTTGTTGTTGAGCGACTTGAGTGCATGTGTGATATGGCAGATCCTGGCATCTGACAGCTGTCTGTAATCTTTTCCTTATCCTGTGTGTGTGTGTGTGTGTGTGTGTGTGTGTGTGTGTGTGTGTGTGTGTGTGTGTGTGTGTGTGTGTGTGACGATGGACTCAACTGTGACTCGTATGTTTGGCTTTATGTTCTGCCTTAAGGGCTTGACTGGTGAGACACTGTTGCATGACCTCTTATGTGTATTCTGCAGAGGAAGTATTGTGTAGCATGCTTGTGTTTGGGAGGTCTCTCTTTTTATGCTTCTTGTGAGGACTTCCGTATATGTAGGTATGTGTGATGTGGGTTTGAGTGGAGTAGGTGGTGAGGTGTGCATGCTAACAACCCAGTCATATGTACTGACCTGGTGTGTGAGAGAGGATGGATTCAAGGTTCTTAATATAGTTGTCTCTCACATGTTGAGTTTGTGTGGACTAGGAGTAGAGGGTTGTTGGTGAACATGAGGCAGTTGCTACACTGCCTCAGGATGCCCATGTTGACCAAGCTGGCTGGAGAAACTATGGGAAGTTGTCCGTGCATAGTGTTGGGTAAATTTGTGTGGTCAGGCGGAGAGGTCACACTTAGGTGTGTTACCTGCAAGGCTAGGCTTAGTTTTCCACCTGAAAGTAGAACAGGGCCACTAAAAACCTCTGGAGGACCACAAGTAAAGTGCTAAGGGAAAATTTAACAAGCAAAACATTTGCGTCAATAACAACTGCTGTGCGGTCGTGCACGATGGTACGCTACACACACATGAGCAAAGGCAGGGGTGAAATAAAAGGAGAAATTACCCTTTTATTTCAAACTAGGCAATAAGGATGCTGTTTCTGGGCTCTAGTCCAGTCACCCTCGATTAAGTGGGACCCAGTTAGCTGTCTTCTCCCACAAGGGTGCAGAAGGGCCTCCAACAAAGACTGCTTAAATTTGATGCTCAGAAATTTGACCCAGAAACTACAAACCTGGAACTGGGCTATGCTAGAGCTGAACTAGTACTGTATAGAGTAAAATGTGACAAAACAGTTCAGACAGGCAGTAGAATGCAAATACAAATTAAAAGTGCAATACAAGATCAAAAACAGGCACTTTAGATAGTTGGAAGCAATGTCTGCCTCATATCTTTCAGTATCTCAGTGAAGAGATGATTTTAGTGCTCAAATGATACCAAACAGTCTGAATTTAGCAAGTCTGAATCTGGCCTATGCTATAAAATGCAGAAGTAGTAGAAATTCAAAGTGCATAAAGTCAGTCACAACAGCAAAAAGAGTTTAAATCTGCAATCCCATCTTAGAAGCATGTAGGCCGCACTCTCCCACCATAAGAGTCTAGACTACAAACCTTCTGGATCTAAAATTGCTTTTGGAGTCCATCTGCTTAAATCAGAACCAAGAAACTTCAGAATAACAAACACAATAGGCCTTCAGCCAGGAATTTCCAGTTTAGAAGGGTGCAGGCTGTCCTCTCCTGCCACAAGAATGTAGACTACAAATAAGATGCAATGAGCCTTCAACCACTAATTCCCAGCTTAGAAGGATGCAGGCTGTCCTCTCCTGCCACAAGAGTTTAGACCACAGACCTTCTTAATGTTCATTGGTTAGTACTAGGCTAACTGCCCTTACGAGCCATTTTTTAAGCCTAGTCAGTTTTCCTCTGTGAGATTCAAACTCTGTACCTTGTGTTTGTAAGGCAAACACTTTAACCATTAGGCCACCCTCCCCACCAATGTAAAATAACTGGCCTAAAGCTCAAGTCCTAAGAGGCTACTAACGAGCAGGAATTGCAGCAGAATAAATGCAACTGAACACACAGCAAAAGCAAAATAAAGTAGGAAGAGATGCAAAGAAAAAGCAGCTGAATAAAGTGATTTTTTTTTTATTTTTCTTGATGGTAAGGGAGGAAACAAATAATTCAAGGTTAAGAAGCTTAAGGGGTGGTGCTTCCCAAATTATCTCACTGTACTCAATACATTGAGCAAATGTGATAGGATTGGAAGGAGTGTCCAGTATCAAATTTGTAGTAGAGGCGGGCAGCTCAAAAACCACCAGTTTTTGAGACTACAACAGTTGGACAGGTGGCTGGGAAAATTGAAATGGAGATCAGAACAGAAGCAAGAATTCCTGCAGTATCAAGAATCCTTGGAAATAAGCTCACTAACTCTGATAAACTTTCACAACACACACACTTCGACAAAACTTAAAAATATTTTGGCAAATTCAGAACAGCTTTTGCAGAATAGTTAAAGCAGCAACCTAAGAGCAGTGCAGGAACAAGCAGATGGAGTTTCTTGAACAAGTGCAGGCTGAAAAATGGTGATAAATTGAACCAAGTAAATGCAGCACAGAATTAATATTGCCGAAACATGGCTATGTCTAAAGACTTTGGAACCTTTCACTGCTGGAGTACCTGCTGTTTTTGGATTACTTGTCACAAAGCTTTGAAACTAGATTAATAGCTTGCATGAAAACCAGATGCTTTACCTTAACTTTCATCGGAGTACTGAGTCACTGCTTCTGGCTTCAGGAAAAGTCTGAGTTTGTTTAGAAGCACTTAATTATCAGACGTCTAATGTAGCAGTAGACTTCCTTGGGATTTAAACTGCCTTGGAGAAGTTGAGGATTTTCTGCATTAGTGGTACTACAGACTTAAATTCTGCCTGGTCCCCTTGTGCCAATTATTTGTGTGGTAACCATAGCCCTAACTGTAGTAGCATTAAAGATTGCACTAAAAACTGTAATCCTCTCCATAACTGTAACACTAAACAAGACACGTGCATACTATGCATTCTTCACACGTACACCATGCACTGATCCTTACTAGCACTTGCCCTAACCTTTGCTTATACCCAATACACCCTCATGTGCATGCATATCTGGAATACCAAAGTATTCTGTATATCTGGATGTTTTGACATTCCTAAACTCTAACAATTCATGCACATAACATTCTCCACTCTTACTTTGTCTCCTGTTGATGGGCACCTGTGCATGTGTGTTTATATTCCCTCTTCAGTTGAACCATTAACCAAGCCTGTTTGGTTATTTTCACAGCTGCATGACTGTATTGCCGTGAGATCATCATGCAGTGGGGGTTGGGACTTTGCCCATTCCCTACGAACGTACAGTCTTCAAGTTGTAGCAGGGGGCTGCAGTGGGGTGGAACTTGTTTTTGCTGAGTGATGTTTGTGCAGTTGACAGTAGTGCAATGGCTTTATCGGTGAAAGCCACTTTCAGTGAAGTTATGGTGTCCCCATTTTTCCACTATTGTATCACCATAGAGTTGCTATTGTATAAGTTAGGGGGTTGCTGTGGGCTTGCCCCATTACAAAAAAAGCTTAAAAGTGTGTCCGCTAAAAGTTACAATCTGCATTTGTGTTTTAAATTTTTTTTTTTTTTTTTTTTTGCCGGACAGAAAGCCTTCAAATCATGAATCTGAGGGGTATATGTGGATTGCCCCCCCCCCCCCCCTACAAAAACACTTTTTTTTTTCTGTCATTACCATTGGGTAATGGATGGGATCATCTATTGTGCTGGATCGCTAAAGTGATTATTCATAATTCTTTATCATTGGTGGTTCTCTCGCTATTTCCAAGTGCAACAGAAACTGTTAAAACTTCATCTTATCCTGTTCAAGTGGCACTCTTTTTATGTTGATCTGAAGGAATGAAAGGACAAATACTTGAATTTTGTGGTAGACTAGTTTTGATGTAATGTGTGACCTAAATTTGGCATCTAGCATGCGTTGTGTCACTAAGAAGAACATTCATAAAGTATGGTGGTGCAGACAATGAAACTGGAACAAGTACTCTTAAATTTCATCACCAAAGAGAATATGCCCGTTTTAAAACTAGTTACTTGTTGTGATAAATGCCTTGGAAGTTTGCCTAATGGAGAGATTTGTTGTGGACATGTCGTTGAGCTGTTGCTGGTCTACTGATATTTTAAAGAATCA
>NC_056741.1:55418307-55505807 GCF_019279795.1 Protopterus annectens | reverse complement strand
TATACTGCCTGGGACCTCTCCACCTGCAGGACTCCTGTGCAATATGTCACTCTTTTAGCCAGAGAGTCCTGCAGGAAAGGAGAAACAAGCTCATTTTAAGGGGACTCCTTAAACCGGAGGGCTCCCCGGCCAAATCGGCTCCGGGAAAGCCTTCCAAGACTAAGGCCCAGGCTTCTGTACCAAAGCCTTCGGCCTTGGCTCCGACTTTGTCGGAGTCGAGATCGGCTCCGGCTGGAGCCGATCCGACCTTGGCTAAATCTTTGGCACCGATGGCTATTGATGCCGATACTTCCATGGTCACTTTGGTGTCTGTTCCGAGTACTGGCTCCGACCACCATGTGGCCCAGGCTTCGGTGTCGGCTCCGACACTGCTATTTCGATGCCTGCATCGGCTCTGGCTGGAGCCGATGCATCTAGATCTTCTCTCTGAGCCGAAAAGTTATCGGCTCCGACTGGATCAGTGGGTTTGTCGGCTCCGATGGTTCCTTCGAGGAAGAGGTTCAGGTCCCCCTCTTTGGAACCGATTCTGTCGGCTCCGGCCTCGCCTCTTCTTTCGGAACGGAGCCATCGGAGCCGATCATCTAGGTCGTCCAGGTTATCTGATCATGATTTAGAGAGGGTGGTAAGCAGATTATTAAAATCCCAGGCACTGGCCCAGATGCTTCATAGTCCGTCTCAACAGACTACTATTAGCCCACACCCCCTTCAAGTTCCTCCTTCGACTCTACAACAGAGTTTGGAGCTGGAGTCTACGGGAATAGTTACGGCTATGGCTGAGGGGCAGATACCCCCTCCTTCTGCACCTTCAGCATCTACTCTTATCTCCTCCTCAAGACCTTCCTTGGAGGGATTCGGTGGTCGGGCTTCCCTGGTCTCCTCCGAGGGGGTGAGTGGCATCGGACCCTTGTCCGACCCCGCTCTTCCCCTTGGAGCTTCGGCCTTGGTGAGCTCTGCTCAGACATCTGCCTCGGAGCCTTCCCTTTCGGTGGGCCCGGGAGTCCCAGTTTCTTCGGAACGGGTTCTCTCTGATCTCCCTGGGAGGGGGGCCTTCGAGGTGATGAAGTGTGCTGGCCACTGGGCTCAGTCAGCAGTCTATTCCCTTAGCTCCTCCCTCTACAGTGCCTGTCGATATCTCTTCCATCTCTCTTGCTCCCTGACCTAGAGATCCACCGCCTCAGGTTTCCCCACTGGGAAGAACCCCCTCTTCCGAGGATTCTCCTGACCAGTCAGGAGATCCTCCGCGCAAGAGGACTTGTAAGAGGAAACACCTGGACTCCCCTGAGTCTACCACTTCAGATACCGACTTAGATGAGTCGGAGGGATCCCCAAGATCCCCCTCTGAGGATGTCTCCTTTTCAGACATCCTAGAACTCCTAAAACAGAGGGGAAACTGGCCCTCCATAAATCCCTCCGAGGATGAGTCTGTATACCTAGAGGCGTTTGGATCTCGACCCTCCACCTCCTGGGTGTCTCCACCTTTCGACCCCCTTATGGAGGTTATTGCTCGAAAGGCTTGGGCTGCTCCTGATTCTGTAGAGCCAGTTCCTAGGAGGCAGTCTAAATTTATTACAGCCCCTTCTGAAAAGCAATTCCTTACTAAAGGTGTTCCTGTTGATGCCATGGTGGTGGCGGCCGCCACTAAGAAGGAACTTGCAGATCTTTCCGTACCAGTCCATCCTCCTAATAAGGATTCTAGGACCATGGATAGGTATGGTAAGCGGATGTTCTCCTCAGCGACCTTTGCCATGCGTTCGCTCAACTATTTATGTCACTTCACCAGACTCCAAAGGGACATCCTTAAAGAACTAGGTGAAGTAGTGCAGGATCCTACGGCTGCAGGGGCTCAAGAAAAGATTGCTTCTCAGCTAGGAATCCTTAATTCTATAGCTAACTCCTCCATGCGTCTGATCTCGTATGCAGCAGATGGAGCGAGTAGAGCCGCGGATACAGGAGTGGCTCTTAGACGTCAATCCTGGATGCGGCTCTAATTTTGCAGATCCCTTTAAGGCGTCCTTCACAAATTATCCCTTTTATGGGTCAGCATTGTTTGGCCCTCAAGTGAAGGATATATTGACCAGGTGTGAGCAGGACGGCAAGACTCTTTCTGCCGTAGGGGTCCGTTTTTCTACCCCCTCTAGACCTTACCCCAAAGGTCAGAAGGGTGGAAAAATGTGGTTCCGTAAATCCCAGGGAGTCTCGCCAGATGCACGTGGTCAGTTTACCCCTAGAGGCAGAGGGGGTAATAATAACAGACGCCGCTCTAGAGGCAGAGGGGGTCCACAAAACCAGGGAAGCAGAGAGCCTCTCTGACAAGCCCTTCCAGCATCCCTGAGATGTTGCCCGGCTGTCCATTCTTGGAGGCAGTCGGGGGAAGACTATCGCTGTACCCGGAAGCCTGGTGTTCCCTCTCTCAAGACAGATGGGTACAGTCGATCATATCCGAGGGTTACAAGATTCCTTTCGAGGAAAGTCCTTTCACTCACAAAAATTCCTTTCCAGATGTGCCACCCGGTCTAAGGGAAATTGCAAAGTTAGAAGTATCAAAACTTCTACAAAAAAGGGCCATTCAGCCAGTTACAACAGACCATTCAGAGCCCGGAATCTACTCAAGATTCTTTTTGGTCCCCAAAAAGAAGGGAGACTGGAGACCAATATTGGATCTCAGCAGACTCAAGTCTGAGAGAGACCAGATTTCGAATGGTCACACTTCAATCAATTTTGCCCTTCCTAGACAAGGACAACTGGATGTGCTCAATAGACCTTCAGGACGCGTACTATCGCATAAAAATTCACAGACGCTCCAGAAGGTTTCTCTGCTTTCGGCTGGGGTCCAGTCATTTTCAATTCAGAGCCCTGCCCTTTGGTCTCACTACAGCCCCCAGAGTGTTCACCAAATGTATGGCAGTGGTCAGGGCTCACCTGAGGCGTCAAGGATTCCAGGTGTTTCCGTATCTCGACGACTGGCGCCTTTCAGCCACCACCAGGCATCAACTTCTCCAAGCCAGGGATTACACCCTAAATCTCTGCACTCAATTAGGAATTTCGATCAACTACGAAAAATCCTCCTTATTGCCCTGCCAGTCTTACTTTCATAGGCGCAAACTTAAACACTGTTCAGATGTCAGCATCCCTCACAGATCAAAGAATCTCAGATATCGAAAGTCACGTGCGGATCATCCTTGCCAGCAAAAAGGTGCAAGCCAGAATGGTTCTGAAGGTGTTGGGCCTCATGGCTGCGGCCATTACCCTTCTTCCCTTGGCCCGCTTCTACATGCATCTTCTTCAATGGATGTTGTTCACCCAGTGGTCTTACCAACAACTTCCCATGCGTCACCAAATCCTGGTGACACAAATTTGCAAGAATCATCTATCATGGTGGATTTCTTCTCCCCAGATTCATCAAGGCAGACCCTTTGTATCCTCGGCCCCGGTAGCCACAGTCACTACGGACGCCTCCCTGATCGGGTGGGGTGGTCATTATCAGGGCAGGATGGTTCATGGGACGTGGCAGCCGTTCGAATACCACCTGCACATAAATGTCCTAGAGATGAGAGCAGTGCTTTTAATGTTGCAAGCCCTCAACGACTTTCTTCCCTTGGGAACAATTGCAGTTCACACAGACATGTCTGTAGTATGGTATATCAACAAACAGGGCGGAACCAAGTCCTACCCCTTGTGTCGAGAAGCTCTCAGACTTTGGCAATGGGCGATCTCCTCTCATCGGTTTCTGGTAGCAACGCATATCCCTGAGAAAACCAACATTCTAGCGGACAGATTGAGCAGAGCTATTCTCATGCCTCACGAGTGGTCTCTCAAACCATCTATAGTGGAGGAGATTTTTCTAGAATGGGGCCTCCCATGTTGCGATCTTTTTGCTACTCCCCAAAACAGCAAATGCCCAGACTTCTTTTCTCTCTTTCCACTGCCAGGCCATCCCCCCAGAGACGCTGTAACCCAGGATTGACCCCAGGGACTTCTTTATGCCTTTCTCCTTTTCCGTTGATTCCACAAGTTCTCCAGAAAGCCACCGTTTTGAGAGCCAAAATGATTCTCATTGCTCCCTATTGGCCTCGACAAATTTGGTTTCCGTTCCTCCATAGTCACCTATTGGTGCAGCTGGGTCAGCTGCATCGGTCTATTCCTTCTCTCAACCTCACAGCTTGGTTGCTCCACTTCCTTCCTTAGCCAGGCTTCCTATGATCTCTAATCCTGTTAGGGATATCATAGTGGCTTCCCTTAAATCCTCTACTAGAAGGATTTATACCAGCAAGTGGAAACGCTTCTCTTGTTGGGCAAAAGCTAAAAATATAGATCCCTTTACTGCCCCTGTTCATGCAGTTTTGGATTTCTTAGCGAAAATTTTTCACTCGGGCTCTTCATCTTCCACGGTCAAAGTTCAGTTGGCTGCTATCTCGAACTTTCATGTTGGGTTTGCAGATCACAACATTATGTCCCACAGGCTTTGTAGAGCCTTTCTAAAAGGAATTTTCCTCCTTAAACCTCCAGTGAGGAGTCCTCCTCCTCAATGGAACCTAAATCTAGTGCTGACATCCTTAATTCTTCCTCCCTTCGAGCCAGCTGTTTCATGTTCCCTGAAGTTTCTTTCATGGAAAACACTCTTCCTTGTTGCTATTACCTCGGCAAGGAGAGTGTCAGAACTTCATGCTCTCTCTGTTCGTCCCCCTTATTTGGTCTTCCACAAAGACAGGGTATCCTTGAGAACTAATCCAACCTTTTTGCCTAAGGTGGCCTCAAAATAATTTGATCCAATCTATTGACCTCCCTGTATTTTTCCCTAATTACTCAAACAGATCGGAACAAAAATTACATTATCTTGATGTTCACCGCCAACTCCGATATTATTTGGACAGAACAAGACAATTCAGGAAATCCCATCAGCTCTTTCTTAAGCTGAAAATAAGAAAGGCCTTCCTGTCTCCAAAGTGACCTTATCTAGATGGCTTTCTTCCACCATCTCCGAAATCTATCCGCTCAGGGGAAAACAGCTGTGCTCAAAACCAAAAGCGCATTCAACCAGAAGCTTAGCCACTTCCACAGCTTTTCAGGCTAGACTTCCATTAGACACTATTTGTGCAGCAGCCACTTGGGCCACTCCTCATACCTTTGTTTCTCATTACAAATTGGATTTGGCCTCCAGGGATAGAGCCAGTTTTGGCTCTACAGTTCTCAAGAGTCTGTTCCATTGAGCCACCCAGGATAGAGGTGCTAGGGACGCGGTCCCATCAAGCAAGAATGAAGGCGAGATTGACAACTTAACATTGAGAAGTTATGTACCTACCATAATGTTCCATGTTAGTTGTCTTCTCTCGCCTTCTTTCTTGCGACCCTCCCTCCTGCCCCCTGGCCTGGACAGACCTTTTTCTCCCTATATGGAAGATTGCTTCTTAAGACCAACTAGTTGTCTGGTCTTCCTTATAGCCCATCCTTTAGGCTTTTTGCCTTTCTTTCCTTCTAGGAAGTTTTTTGTGCTAGGCGTTATTGCCTATAGGTACCAAACGAGATCTGTGTACTTGCCGCCTTGCATCATGGGATATGGGGCTGCCTCGAGCTGGTAAAAGTGACTCTCGAGCTTAGCAAAGTGCCGAGTCGGAGCCGAGGATCGGCTCCGAACCCATCAAGCAAGAAAGAAGGCGAGAGAAGACAACTAACATGGAACGTTATGGTAGGTACATAACTTCTCATTAACCACTTCCATTTTCTCAGTTTTTGTATTGTATGGATAGTAAGATACAAGCAGTTAAAATGTTTAGTCTTTTTAGCCTTGTACACAGGTGAGACGTATGTTTGTCAACCAGACAAGTTGTGGATGACCGAGGAGAAGGACTTATCTGTAGGAAAACACACCAAGAGTCAAGTGGGATAAGCGGATTCTTCCAGTAGAACAGGGCAGATTATGATTACACACCAGAGTAGGTCCCTGCACATAGTTAAATGCACTGCTCCAAAAAGCAAAGTATCCAAGAAAAGAAATGAGCTAGCAACTGTAAGCTGCAACATGTATCAAAATATATTTGTTAGATTACATAAAAAGAGCAAAAACGGACCGCTTTCGGCTAGAACATTTTCTTAGCCTTCATCAGTGTTGAAAACAGAAGCATTCATTTGTTCCTTTTTAAACAAAAATACAAATTGGTTACATACCGTGATTGGTTGACTCGTAAATATTCATTTAGCCCGGGTGGAAAAAGTCCACCCAGTTTAATGATCCATTTTTTCTCTTTTGCATCCAATATAGAGTGCTGTCCCTCCTTTTTTGGATCTGTCACCCAATATTCTATCAATCGTAAAATTAAGAGGCTGTAGGGTGTTTTATGGTATGCTTATACAAGGCATTGCTGGTTCTCTTTAGCATTATGTCACTTAAATGCTCAGAGATCCGCAATCTAAATGGCCTTGGAAGTCTTTCCTATGTAAAATGCAGAACTGCATGAAGCCAAATATATTAGCCAGTCACTACTAGAGCTGGCAAAGAAATCAATGTCAAAAACCACTCCGCAGTTTCTACTAGAGAATTTGTTTAGACTTGATAACCTTATTGCAGTGGCTGCAATGACCACAGGGCATGCATCCAGTCAGTCTGTCCCCAGAGATTGCTGTTTGAATGCTATCTGTAGAGGAAGTCTTCTGTGGTCGTTGGTATTGACTCAAAAGTGACGTGTCTCCAAGATATTGTGTTAGGGTGTTATCAGCCAATAGTGTGTTCCAGTGTCCCCGTACAATGTCCATAAGTGTATTAGTGTTCCTACCGTGAGTAGTCATAAACCGGATGACATTGCCAGTGCTTCCCCTTATATTTATTTGAGCAAATCCTCCCTGTTGAGATTAGCAGCATAGTTGCTTGTTCCTAGAACATAACCCATCACAAAAGCATAATAGACAAGGAAATTGTCAGCATTACTAAATCGTGTGAAGAGACTGAAGTCTGTGAGGGTCATCCCTTCTACACCACGTCTTAATTAAGTACAGATGTTTTGGGACTTGAACAACAGTTACGGGATAGTGACTGGCTAGTATATTTGGCTTCATGCAGTTTGTTCTGCATTTTACATAGGGCAGACTTCCAGGCCATTTAGATTGCGGATCTCTGAGCATTTAAGTGACTTAGGACAAAAGAGAACCAGCAATGTCTTGTGTAAGCATACCATAAAACACCCTACAGCCTCTTTTTTAATTTTATGATTATTGATGGAATATTTGGTGACTGATCCAAAAAAGCGGGATGGCACTCTATATTTGATGCAAAAGAGAAAAAATGCATCATTAAACTTTTCAGATTGTTTATCCGATTTTTGAAGGGGTATTTCAGAGCTGCACAGTTGAGGCTCCTTCACATAGCAAAAACAGAAAACTATAATTCAAACTGGAAAGGGATGATGATGATGATGAAACGAGGGAAAGGTCAAGAAACCAGGAGCGACTGGGATGTGGATGCAGGCCTTTAAGGTGAATAACAATAGTCATATAGGGTATTATAGTCCGTAAAGTAGCAGAACGTTTCCTAAGAACTAAGCCAGCATGGGAATGGAAAAAGGAGATTCTGCTGATAGGGATATAGACAATAGGCAAGAGGGGGCTGCAGTTTATGGGAGAAGACTGGCAAAGGAACCAACGTATTGGGAGCAAATAACTAGAGAGGGAAAGATTAGTAGAATGGGAATATGACGACTTTATTTTGACTAAGTTAGAGGTTGCCTTCCCTGTCAAGTATTGATATCAGAGTGTAGACCAAGAGAAATAGGGGGGGGGGGTGTCCTAAATGAAAGACCAATACTGGCAGAGTGTTTAGTAGAATCTAGAACAGAAGCTGCCATTAAAAATGAGTAGCTATTAGAGAATATAAATTATAGAATGACTCCCCCATTAATATTCCAAAATGTGCACGCTGATTGCTCAGCGTGCACATTGTAAATCAGACTTATACTAATGGAAAAAGGTCCGGTCACCTGGACTTTTTCCATTAGTATGTCTTTTTCAGAAACTGAGAACACAAGCTCTCCCTTGCTTTTTAGAAACTGTCTCGCTATGTTAAAGGAGTTTAACATAGCGAGACAGCTTTAAAAAAAAGCGACTGAGAAAAGATCTCCATTGCTTTTTTTTAAAGCTGTCTCGCTATATTAAAATCCTTTAACATAGCGAGAAAGTTTCTAAAAAGCAACGGAGAACTTGCATTCTCCGTTGATTCCACCCACAGCTCTGATGTACCGCGTAAGGACAGTACATCAGAACTGCTGCGGAAGGGGCTTTGTACAATGCCATTATTTAAGAAAAGTGTGTTTATTTCTTAAATAATGTCATTGTATAATAGCAATAACCCACTTCTGGGTGTGGGTAATGCTGGATTTACTCACGGTTGTCTTTGTTTGGCCACTCGGGCTTCGCCCTCGTGAACAAACCACACCAACCGTGGGTAAATCCAGCATTACCCACACCCAGGCATGGGTTATTGCTTAAATATTGCATGACAACTATAGGAATCTCTGGAGGTTAGAAAGAACTGGGAAGAGAGAATGGATAAACAATTCACAAAAAACAATGGGAAGGTTTATGTATGTTTCCAAATATGCAACAAAATTAGGAATTTTGCTTGGAAATGTTTATATGGTTTTGTACCCCAGTTAGACAACAGAGAATTTTTCCTCTGGTAGACAGCAAATGTTTGAGATGTGATAGGGAAGAGAGGCAATTTGAGATGTATTTTCTGGGAGTGCACTGAGTTGGTGGACTTTAAGGACTACCTCCGGGAGGTACTGTTGGAGATGCTGGGTCGGCAGACTAGTGTGATGAGGGAGATGATTTTTCTGAGCTATGATACAGGATCGGAACTGCCTAGACATAGTAAGGCCTTGCTGAGTTTATTTACAGTGGCTGCCAAAAAATCAGTTACTAGAAAATGGAAATCAAAATCTAAACCATCTTTACTCGAAGTAGGGAGTACAGTAACAGAGAGAACTGCTGGAATTGAGATCCTTAAAGGGTAGGAGCAAACTACATAGGAAAAATGGGAATTGTGGGAACAATACATACAGGGGAGGAATGAGGTTAAAAGAAGGCGGGGCTTGAATGAGCTAGCAATGTTTGACAATGATTGGGCAGATTATAAGTGATGTATAATGTTTGCAAATGGGAGTGTCATGGTTTGTGATATAAAGGAATGTGCCAATGTGGCTCGTTTGCAGTTACTTAAATGTATGACTGTGGTAAGAGATTTTTTTTTTTTAAACTGACACCTTTTATTAAAGGGGGCAGGAATTGAATAATTTATGTTGCTTAGATTATATGATGTATAGCAATGTACATGAAATATAATAGTTGTAAACAGTTTACAATTTGATTACCTTTTTATATAACTGTAATTTGCTTATGTCACGTGATAATTCAATAAAGGTGTTTTAAAAAAAAAAAAAAAAAAAAAAACTATTTGTAGTACTCGTAGCACACTCACTAGTTGGTAAAAAGCTATCCTTGGCAGATTAAATTTTGAATCCTGTGTTTTTTGTTTTCAGAGCATTTGTGGATGCAGGATTCCAATGACTTATCAGTGAGATTTTGCTGTGGATAGCGCAAATCCAGTGAATGTGTCAGGGAGGGGCTATATTTTTATTGGGTGAGAAGCATTTAAAAAAAAAAATTCAGGCTGAGAGTTCCCAAAGTCCTGTGGTCAGTAACAGGGAATTGGCATATTGCTAAAATAAGGAAGTGCTTTACTGCTTCTGTTGGATGCGCTAAAGGTGCTTGGATAAGGGATATTCTTTTTGGGGCAAGTTGTTTTTGCCTTCACAAATTGTGCCCGATGTTTACCCTTTTTTTGTTTGAGCTAGTAATTCAGTGGAATGTGGGTGGTGAAGACTTATGGGGGGGGGGCAAGGTTTGGCTGAAGGCTCCTTTGAGTTTAATATAATTTGGTTTGCAGGCTGGAATTGGAAGTGAAGGTGTTCTGTATTTTGTGAAGTGGTGTTTCTTCCTTTTGTGTGTAGCAACAAGATTAGCAAAACCAGAGAGTGTCTCTTGGGTTGAGTACAGTCTAGGTGTCATTATTCTGGATTTGTGGCTGGCAAAGGGAATTTGGGGGCTAGTGACCTGAGCAAAGGCTGGCAGCAGTTTTGTGAAGTTCCTGTGAGCACTAGACAGCAGTCAACATATCTTTAAACTGTTCCTCTAGGCTGTCACCCTCTTCATATTATATACTCTGTTGTATACAGGAAGTCTTTGTACCCGTCTAATTCCTTATTTCCTTTGTCTTCCTTAACATTTCTCTCTTATCTTCTCTCCATTGTATGCCCAGCTTTATTTACTGTATATATTTAATATGTACTGTGTGCTGCATTAAGCTAGCTATGCAACTTGTCTTTTGGTTGTTTCAGCTGCATCGATAGTGTGCTTGTAGAATACTCTTTGGATTTATCACTATGCTTGCAGCCATTTGAAAATGTCAGCTTTATCTTCTGTCTGTTGCAGTTTCCTCACATGAGCCTGAAAAGTGTATTTGGATTGGTGTTCTACCCCAGATAACAAATAAAAATCAAACCAGATTTCCTGGAAAACAGGTTCTTTATGAAAATGTCTAATGGTTACTATAGGCACTAGGCAGGGCTTGAAAAGAAGCAAGCAGTTGAATTATTGGCTGCGCAGGTCACGTTCGGTACTGATTCAGTTGTAATAAATACTTGTAGTGAGCTCCACCCTCAAAGTGGAGCTGGAACGCATCTTGTGGTGTAGCGTTATTACATTACTGCAAGTGCAGAACTGTAAAAACGTGTGTACTGTCTCTGGTATGTGCATTCTAGTGCTCACAAATATGCAAGTATAAATACTTACAAATACAGACATGAATACCCACCATAGTTAATGCACCTTTTTTCACTTTGTTTTTCTCTGTTTCTGTACAGGAGTCGGAAGATGGGCTTTACATCTGTATGAACACATTCCTGGCCTTTGGCAAGCAGTATGTGGAGCGACATTATCAAAAAACAGGCCAGAGAGTTTACCTGCACATAAAGCGCATTCGGAAACTAGTAAGTTAGTTTGGTATGATTATCTTAGTGGCTTACATGCTCTAATCCAAAGTGAGATTGCATGTATCACAGTTGCTCAGAACAGTAGCTGATTGTAGCATCTTGCAGAGAGGCATTTTTTTAAATATAACTGATCAGTCTTTCTGTGAGATGTATCTGGTCTCCCAGAATAAAATAGTGAGGGAGGAATACAAAGGCTAGATTGCAACTACAAAGAATTAGTTCAGTTAATTTTTATTTTTGTGGTGTTCTAGGTCGTAAGTACTTCTGTATTCAAACTCCGTTTTGAGGGGGTTGTATCGGGAATTGTGATCTGATCTTTGTAGTGTAATCTGAATGTAGAAGTAGTATTTGGTTAATGTTATCAAAGACCATAAGATGCCAGCCATGTACACGTTTAAGTGGACATACTTCAGTTTGTGCCAAGCAGGTGTAGCTCCTTCGTTTATAATGTTACTGTGGCTCGTAGTCCTTCTCGAGTTAGGTTAGGCTGCCGTGTAAGCATAGCCTCTTCTCCAGGTTTGAGCTCCCTTATCTTTGAATAATGCTGGGTAATTTTTTTTGTTCCACATACACCTTGGACTAATCAATAGTGAATGTTTGGTGCTTGAGTATTCATGATTATGCATCATTGTGTCTTACACAAGTGTCACTGTTACGTATCGATAAAACATTTGTTTTGTGCATTAAACCTTTAAGCTGTGTGCATGTGCTTTCCTGATGGGATAGATGAGAAGAGAGCTGGGTGAGGTAGGGAGGATTAGGCATTCTTGGTGTCCCTATTTCAGGGATGACTTGTGGGAATGCAACCATAGGTTCATTTGTAGGTACTAAGTTAGCTGCCCTCGTTGACCATTTTAAGCCTAGGCAGTTTCTCTTGATGTGAATCAAACCCTGTACCCCTTGTCTGGGAGAAACAGCTTAACCATCATGCCAACCCCCAAATCTCTGGTGTTTGCTGGGGAACACAGAGAAAAATAGAGATATTTTTGTTTTATTTGTCATTTGTCTGTCAACTTTTCTGAAGAGTGTTAATTTTCATTTTTTTTTTTAGTGCTGAACTGATGGAAATGGCATCTTTAATGCTTCCTCCTTTGTGCTCTAAGTATGGTTTTGACAAGTAGTAATAAAAGGTGTAGAAGAAAAAATGGTCAGTTCTGTTCTGCGTGGAAGAAATGTATTCTGCCAGACCCTTAACTATTTTGGAAATCTTCCAAGGAGTTCGTGGGCAGTGCATTTTATAGGTTCATAGGTAGGTACTAGGCTATCTGCCTGAAGGCATTTATAAGCCTAGCCAGAATGTGTTGGCTTTCGCCGCCCCCTTAGATTAGTTCCCTGTGCCTCTGTCCAGCAGAGCCACTGAAATGATCCCAGGGGTAAACTTTGTTTCCCATCCACTCATTAAGGTTTCTCTTGAGTGTTAGCGAGGAGCTCTGCCTAATCTAGATTAGAATCTTGTTCCAAAGCATGGGAAGTCTCTGGGACAGGAATCTGTCCCTCCAGCACATCCTATTTATTGTTGTGGTGAGGTTTAGATCCCTAGAGCGTGTGGCTCGAAGGGGATGTGTTTGTTTTTTTTTTGTTTTTTTGTTTTTTTTTTAAGGTGGAGCATGTCCATCAATTCTGGGTTGGACATGGCCTTTGTAGGTCAGGCAGAGATCCCCTCTGAGTAGGTGATATGCAGCCGAGTACAGCTGGAGTTTCTTCAGTTGAGGGCATCTGTTTGAGGCCACTGATCCTCTTGTTGAGGTACTTCTGTGGTCTTTCCAGCTGTTGCAGGTGTCTTGTAAGGTACATCCCAAATGGGACGTTTTACTCTCTGATGGGTCTGATGAGTAGAGGGACACAATGACCTCTTTTGATCTGGATGTGAACCCTTTTGTGATTAGGTGGGCCACATAGAAGGATTTTCTAACAACTTTGGCAATGTGATTATCAAAGGAGAGATTGTCTACTTGGGTTCCTAGATCCCTTATTACATCTTCTGTATTTAGGGGACTACCACCTATGTGGTAGTTTGTGGTTAGTTTGTTTTTTCCAAAGGGGATGACTATGCACTTTTTGACATTTAGCTTGAGGCCATGATTTTGACACCAGGTATCAGTCTCAGTGAGACCCTTTTGGAGGATGTCTGTGTCAGCCGGAGAGTCAGTTATAGCCCCTAGTTTGCAGTAGTCTGCGAACTTGGTCAGCCATAGTTCTCCTGTGCTTGCCTGTACGTCTGAGAAGTATATGCCGAACAGGAGGGGTCCTAGGACTGAGACCTGGGGAACACCACTTGTAACTGGTTTAGAGTCTGTTCTAGCTCCCGCAACTCTCACCATGTGGGTTCTGTCCGTGAGCCAGTTGGCAAACAATCTTGTGATGTAGGGGTTTATGTTCAGGCTGGTGAGCTTGTCTATAATACCAGAATGGGAAATGGTGTCGAAGGCCTTTGCGAGGTCTAGGTAGGCTGTGTACCAACTTTCCCTCGTCTGTAGCCTTGATGACTGTCTCTAAGTCCACCAGGTTTAAGTGGCGCAGTCTGCCCTTACCAAAGTCTAACTGGGTAGGGTCCAGTGTTTGGAGGTTCCCAGTGTCTCTGTTAATGAGTTCCATGATGATGCGTGCCATAGCCTTGCAGACCAAGCTAGTCAGGCTTATAGGGCGATAGTTCCCAGGGTCTGTTGTGGCTTCACCTTTGTGGAGCGGAATAACCGTTGCTGTGCACCACTCTATGGTACGTAGTCTGTGGAGAGGCTGAGTTTGAACAGTGTGTTAAGGTGAGGGGTTAGTTCGTCTTTGAGCTCGTGTAGGCCGCAGCGTGGGCCAGCGTCCGGTCCCATTGATGCTGTTTTTTGGCTTTGGAGAGGGTTGTTTTAACCTTAGTGTCTGTGATTTCAGGGGCTCTACATTCTTCTGGTATGGTTTTGGGCCCTTTTGGGGGTGAGAGGGGGTGAAGTTTGCACTGAACCTGTCTGCCAGGATGTTGGCGATATCTGTCGGTTCAGTGTATTTTGTGCCATTCTGCACTGACTCCAAGCAGATCTGAACATTTGCCACTTAGATTCTTAACCCCAAGGCATTCTTTAGCTATGTCATCTTTGGAGTCCTTGGAAATTTTTCTTTCGAAGCTTGCCTTGGATGATTTTATGAGGGATCGTAATTTCTTTCTGATATTCATCAGGGATGTCTTCCCTTCTTGGGGTTTTACTCTCTTCTGTACTAGTTTCCTCCTCCTGTTGTATAGCTTGTTTATGGCAGGGATCCACCAGACTGGTTTCCTTTTCTTGGAGGAGTGAGTCTTGGTTTTGCTTGAGATAAGCACGATCCATGCATTTTTGTAGGTGCCCGTAGAATGCAAAGGATTTTGCAGCTTGGACAGAGTTATCCTATAGCATGGGGGCTTTGAAAGTTTCCACCTCTGTCTTAAGTAACGTGAAGTTTGCTTTTGAAAAGTTTTTCAAGGTGGTTTCCTTGTCCGGAAGTGGGAGCGGAATATGGATATCCAGATTGATTTGTTTATGGTTAGATCTAACCAGTGACGGGTTAACCACTGTGGAACACTGGTCATCTGTGTTGGTGATGACCAGGTCCAATATGTTGTCACCTCTGGGAGTGTTGACCAGTTGGTCCAGGGAGTTTGAGTTTATAAATTCTAGGAAACTTTGGGCAAGGGTGTTAGTACTTGAGTAGTTCTCCCAGTTAATGTTTGGGCAATTTAAATCACCCAATATTAGGGTGTTGGGTAGGACCTTTGTTTCCCAGTGTTTTCAGAAACGTGGAATGGGGGTCCTGGGACATGGTGGATCTGTAGCAAGCTACAATTTGAATTGCACTTTTGCTCATTGTTAGTTGCACGTGGATGATCTCTGAAGCATCATGCTGTGCCACTAACCTGGAGGTGTGGGTATCCTTGATGAATATGGATATGCCCCAGCCATTTGTATTTCTGTCTGGGTTCTGTGGCCGAAATGTATGGTATGAGTTGTAGTCTGGTAGTGCTGGGGTGCTCTCTAGAGCCTTAAACCAGGTTTCTGTTACTGCACATGTACATTTTCTCCATACTGAGGAGTGCCTCGAGTGCGTGCATTTTGAGATTTAGACTTATGGCATTGAGTAGCATTACCCTCCGTGTTTTGTTACTTGTGCTATTTACGGCGGTGGGTTTGTCTCTCTTGAGCATTACCAAAAAAAAGTCACTATGGGGGTGGCAAGAGCCTTGGCCAGTATTCGAGCACCTATGGGTGACAGGTGCAAGCCATCTCTAGCGAAGCAGCATGGCTTGTCAAGTATGTCATCCCAGACGGACAGACACTGGATCCCCTTTGATACCAGAAACTTAGCCAGTTGTTGAAATTGATATTTTTTTCTTTATACTGTGGTATTATTCCTGGTGAGGGCAGGATGCTACTCGGGGTCAGTGTCATATCGGCCTGGATTATGTGGTCAGAGCTCTTCCATGTCTTTCTTCATGTAGTCCAGGGAGGTAAGGACGTTCAGCAGCATCTTGGACTGCCTCTGGAGTAGAATGTAAAGCAGAACTTGGGTCATTTTATAAGTCTTTCCTGGGAGCTTGGCTTTGCGACATACAGTGATGAAGTCCTGCCTACATGCCAGATAACCTGGGTTAGAATATCAGCCTGGGTGCTGGAGGAGCCATAGGGTGGAGGGGGGGTGGGAGTGATGTATTTTCTGCTTGGTCATGCTTTGGGGGGGGGGGGCGTTTCCATGGCACATTGCAAGCACCCTGCCTGATGAATGGCAGAATGCAGGACTTTAAGCAAGGGCTGGTTGTGCATGGCATTGTAGCTAGGTTTAAGTTGTGTTTTAATCAAGGAGCGCTTTGGTTGCCATAGGGACTAAATATGTTTTAAATTATGGAAACAAAATCCCTGATGGTCAGCTGAATGACTGCTTCATCAGTGAGAAACCTAGGGTACAAGTTGTGAGAAAAGCTGGTGGTTGGTAAGCAGGATGTAGGAAGTAGACTGGAGAGAGAGAAAACAAAAAGCTTTTCTAGGAGCTATGCTGTCCAAGGCTATGCCTGAAATAGATCTGGTTATCACTAGCTCCTTGGAGTATAGGGATAAAGCCCTGCATAAGACACAAATGATCAGGGTTCATTTAGAAGCTTGGGTGCCTGTAAGAGTTGGTTGAGGAAGTTTGTAGTAAGTGGTGTCCAGATTTTATTTTTGTGTGGGAGGCAGCTCTGGCTTGCCACTAGGGTCTAGTGGGAGAACTAGCCTGTTGCACTTGGGGTGTGCATTTTTAGGGTGACCATACTGCACGAATAGCTACGAGCCAAGGTCCCAGTCGCAGAGCCTGACCCCTACTTCCCCAACAGCTGCAGGCTAAGGTCCCAGTTGTAGAGCCTTACGAACTGCCATGGGGAAGAGAGTGCAGGACTTGAGGAGATGGTAAGCCACCCTCCCAGGATCAGCAACCTGACCTGCTCCCAACATTTGCCATTGGGAAATGGATGGACTGATGGGGCTTCCAAGGCTGTGGGGCTCTCTCCTCGCCCATCCATGGCCATCTTTGACCCTGCAGAACGGATCAATTGAGTGACCTTTAGTGACGTCATTGAGATCTTGCAGGAGGAGAAAAGAATGGATGTTATGTAGTCCTATCTTGCCTACATTCTTACCCGTGGGTTCGGAGCCGAATATCTGTTCCGACTCTGCCGATTTTACTAGTTCAAAGTCTTTCATTGGCTGGGCTAAGCAGGTATCCCGTGGTGCACTGCTCCATATCCCCAGATCTCGTTTGCCGCTAGTGTAGCTCAGACGTGGTCTCGCTTGGCTGTGGCTAAGTACCCTCTTTTTTTCTTGTCTTAAGTTTTGATTCCTATCAAAAGCTATTTTCATAGCTATTTGTCTAAGTTTGTCAAGCATTGTGATTGTTGTGTGGTATCCCACTGACTGTTCCCTCGGGCTAGGCCCGTTGGAGGGCCTAGTTCTCCTCTTTTTTGCATTCTGTGTGAGTATGGTCTAGACCGTTTAAGTTAGAAGTTTGAGCTTTCCCTTTCCTTGTGGTCTCTCAATCCTTTGAGAGTTTGTACTTTATCTTTGGTGTGTGTTTGGTCACTGTTGTAGTGTTGGTTATTGTTTAGCGTCGTTCCCGCTTTTTTGTAGAGTGAACGCCGGTGTGTCATTCTCAGACTTGGTTTTGCGTTGTTGGCATAGTAGTTAAGATGTCTAAGGATCCCAAGGAGCACAAACCTTCGGGTTTTAAAAAGTGCTCTAAATGTGGGTACAAAATGTCCATTACCGATGGGCATTCCATTTGTGTCTATTGCTTGGGAGCCATCCATCTGCAGGAATCATGCAGTTTTTGTCATGCGTTCGGCCCTAGAGTTCTCCAAGAGAGAAAGAATAAGCTAATCTTAAAGGGACTATTGAAACCCTCTTTTGAAGAGGCTATGGACTAGTCTTCCACTGGAAAGTCAAAATCTGGCAAGTCAAAAAAAGAGATCTCTGGCTCAGTCAGCTTCATCGGAGCCCCCGGAGAAAATCTCAAAAACTGCATCAACCTCCTCGGCTCCACTGTCCTCTGGGCCGCAGGACGGGTCAGTATTGACAGAACTGGCGTCTGCTGCAGTTTTATTGGAACCTCCTGGGAGCTGATCGCCCAGTCTCGGACCAGCTTCTCCTGAGAGGAGATCTCATTTTCTATCCCTGTCCTCCTAATCCTCCAGGACCCCCTCGGATGTGGATGTTGATAGGGTGGTTCAGAGGCTCCCCCAGTCACCAGTTTTGGCAAAATTGTTTTCGGCTCCGGCCCAGTCAGCTCCGGAGCCCGTCCCGACCCAGTGTACGATCATTCCTCCGAGCACATCTCTGTCTTCGGAGCCAGAGTGTTCCATGCAGTGTGATGTTTCTAGGCCGGCTCCTATGCCCCATTTGGCTCCATCGGTACTGGCATGTACTCCGACCCCTTGGCTCCTTCCTCTGGGTTCGGGACTCTGGATTCTTCTGTCGGGCCCGAGGGGGACATCTCTAGGCTTATTTCGGTCCCGAGCCTCCCTCTCGGTGCATCTGCTCCGGGAACTTCGACCCCAGTCATGGCCTCTGAGTCTGGTCATTCCTCTGATTCGGGGGGGCCGGCCTTCGAGGCTATGTAGACCGCACTGGCCAGATCGTCAGCTACATCTGCGGGTCTGTCACTCTGTCCCTTACCACTCTGGTGAGAGCTTCTGATTACCACCCATCCATGGACAGCAGAGCACCAGGGCCTAGGGATACACCCACGAGTGGTCCCCAAATTTCTGAGGGTCTCTCAGAGTTCGTGCCTGAGGAGCCCCCCATAAAGAAAACTTGCAAGAGGAAGCACATAGACTCCCAGGAGGAGTCCCTCACCTCTGATACTGCCCTCGAGGAATCTGAGGGGGTCCCCCAAGTCATCCTCGGTTTCCTTCTCCCATATCCTGGAGATACTGAGACAGAGTTGACTGGCTGTCCAAAGCCCCTTCCGAGGAGGAGTCAGTATTCCTTAAGGCATTTGGTGCTCAGCCCTCTGCCTCCTGGGTGTCTCCACCCTTCGAACTCCTTGACCTGATTTGTCGAAGAGTGTGGGAAAACCCTGATTCTGTGGAGCCTGTGCCCAGGCGTCCCAACAAATTCCTTTCCGCTCCCCAGGGCAAAGAGTTTCTGTCTAAAGGAGTCCCTGTAGATGCCATGGTGGTGGCGGCAGCCACTCAGAAGGAAGTAGCAGAGTCTTCTTCAGCCGTCCATCCTCCTAACAAGGCGTCTAGGACCATGGATCGGTACAGGAAGCATACCCTCTCGTCAGCAACCTTTACCTTATGGTCGCTGAATTACCTGTCTCACTTCACTTTGCTCCAGAGAGATCTCCTCAACGAGTTGGGAGACACTCTTGCGGGTAACTTTCTTGAGGCGGTGGCTCATACGGTTAACGCCCAGGTCTCTACTCTCAACTCCATTGTTAACTCATCCATGCGGCTCATTTCGTATGCAGCAGAGGAAGCGAGTAGGGCAGCAAGCTCAGGGGTCCCTTAGAAGGCAAGCCTGGCTGCGCCTGTGTCACTTTGCGGAGGCCTTCAAGTCTTCCTTCACTGATGCCCCCTTTGATGGTTCCTCTTTGTTTGGGACCAAAGTGAAAGACACCCTCACCAGGTGGAGTAAGAGGGAAAGGCCCTGTCTGCTGTAGGGGTCCATTTTCCCCTTCCTTCTAGGCCTTATCCCAAGGCCCAGCGGAGGGCTGCACAAGGTGAATCCCCCTCCAGAGGTAGGGGGAGGGTTATTCAGGGAGATGCCCTCCCCTGAGGCAGAGGGGGCCCCCTGCAATTCAGGAGACCACGATTCCTTTCGTAGCTCTCCGTACTCTCGTTCCTGAGGGTGTGCCTGGCTGCGCTTATCTGGAGCCAGTCGGGGGTCGAATTTAGTTATATCTGGAAGCCTGGGAAAGCATTACCCAGGACCGATGGGTATTACAGATAATTTCCAGAGGTTATCTCATTCCACTTGCATCAGACCCCCCGCCAGTCAGAAAAATCCCAGACGTTCCACCCAGTCAAAGGGATCAAGCAGCCTCAGAGGTCTCAAAGCTTCTAGAAAAAGGAGCTATCCAGCATGTTCCCTCAGACCAAATCGGATTAGGGACTTACTCAAGATTCTTTTTGGTGCCGAAAAGAACGGGGGACCCGAGACCCATACTAGATCTCCGCCAACTGAACAACTACGTACACAAGTCCAAGTTCCATATGGTTACACTGCAATCGATTCCCCCATTGCTGGGAGAGGAGGTATGGATGTGCTCCATCGACCTCAAGGATGCTTACTACCATGTGAAAATGGACAGGGCATCCAGGAGTCATCTACGCTTCTGGCTGGGAGCCAGTCATTTCCAGTTTCGAGCCCTGCCCTTTGGTCTCACCACAGCCCCCAGGGTGTTCACCAAGTGTATGGCGGTGGTGACTGCTCACTTGAGACGTCAGGGGTTCCAAGCGTTTCTGTATGTGGACGACTGGCTACTTACCGCCCCCAGCAGGCATCAACTTGTTCAAACCAGGGACGCTACCATCACTCTGTCACCAGTTGGGTATAACAATAAATTGGGAAAAATCTGCTTTATTGCCCTCCAGCGTGTCACCTTTATAGGAGCAGAATTAGACACCATTTGACTGCGAGCATTTTTACCGCAGGAAAGGATCAGTGTCTTACAACAGCAGATACACATGCTGATTCCCCTGAGACAAGTGAGGGCAAGATAGGTTCTCCAGCTCCTAGTGACCATGGCAGCAACAATCCTGTTGGTCCCTCTAGCGCGATTGCACATGAGAATTCTCCAATGGCTCCTCTTTATTCAATGGTCTCTCCAAAGACTTCCACTGTCTCACCCCATCTTGCTCACGGACAGATGCAAGCAGGACCTCTGTTGGTGGCTGTGCACCAACAATTTGGACGGGGGAAGGCCCTTCGTTCCACCCATCCTGGGTGCCATGGTGACCACTGATGCCTCCCAGATTGGGGGGGGGGGGCATTATCTTGGCAGGACAGTCCAAGGCATGTGGCAAGAACACGAGATACATCTGCATATAAACGTCCTAGAGATTAGAGCAGTGCTACTTGCGTTGCAGGCATTTCAGAGTGTTCTTCCTCTAGGGACGATAGAGATACTCAGACAACATGTCAGTAGTGTGGTATCTAAACAAGCAAGGGGGAACCAGGTCTTACCCTCTGTGCAGAGAGGCCATGCGAGTGTGGCATTGAGCAGTAACTTCCCAATGGTTTCTGGTGGCAACAAACAGCAAATACAACGTAGAAAGCTGAAGGAAACTCCAAAAGACACAAAACACATTGGATAAAAGGCAGACTTTATAGTAAAACGCAAAGCTTTCGGGTAAAACCCATTCTCAATACTGAATACAAACAAATAAAAAGTAACACTTGCTTATATAGAAGCCCAAAGTATGACAGCAGCCAAAATCATGTGACAAGCAGTAAAAATTTAAAATCACATACATAATTAAAAAGCATATAAAATACATGTAGATTAGTATACAAAAAATATATACAAAAATTACGTAATCATAACTCATGCAAAATTATAACTTAGTGCGCTGCATCCTGGTGAGAAGAGGTTTGATGCTAACAGTATTATTAAGACCAGGAGGATGGTCAGCTCCCAGTCGAATAATCCATTGGTATTCCTTAGTTTCAAGGTGATTATTAATGTCTCCACCTCTTACTGAAGGTACAACAAGGTCTATAACTCTAAACCTAAAAATATGTGCATGTCCCTGGGAATGTATATGTTTAAATAAAGCATTATTGGCATACTGTCTCCTGATTTCAGATTTATGCTCAATGATTCTATCCTTGAGCCTACGCATTGTTTTACCAACATAAAAGGAGCAACACATGACGCAAGTAGCCATGTATACCACATTAATAGAATTACATGAGGCTCTAAGGGTAAACTTATAGGTGAAATGAGTAGTCGGATGAACATATTTAACTGAGTCCACCACATTAACTAGATCTGAACAACAAGAACAATTATGACATTTTACCCGAAAGCTTTGCGTTTTACTATAAAGTCTGCCTTTTATCCAACGTGTCTTGTCTTTTGGAGTTTCCTTCAGCTTTCTACGTTGTATTTGCTGTTTTTTGCTGGTTCGTTGGGTATTATTTATAGGTTCATAGGTTCATACTAGGCTATCTGCCCTAGGGCATTTATAAGCCTAGCCAGAGTGTGTGTGGCTTTCACCACCCCTTAGGATGAGAATACTATACCCATTAGTTTGCTGTGCCTCTGTCCAGCAGTGATACAGAGATGATTCCTGGGGTAAACCTACGATCTCCCATCCACTCGTCAAGATTTCTCTTGAACAGAGTCAGTGAGGGACTCTGCCTCACATGGACTGGGATTCTGTTCCATAGTGTAGGGAGTCTCTGGGTGATGAATCTGTCCCTCCAGCACGTCCTATTTATATCCGTGTTGAGGTTTAAGTCTCTTGCTCTCGTGGCTCTGGTGGATTTGGATTTTCTGAGGTGGAGCATGCCCATTAATTCCGGGTTGGACATGGCCTTGTATGTCAGGCACAGATCACCTCTGAGCAGACGGTATGCGACTGAATAGAGCTGGAGTTTCTTCAGTCGGGCATCGTATGACATATGTTTGAGCCCCTTTATCCTTTTGGTGAGGAACTTTTGGGGTCTTTCCAACTGCTGCAGGTGTCGGGTAAGGTACATTCCGAATGGGGCGTTGTACTCAATCATTGGTCTGATAAGTGAAGAGTACAGGGGTACAATGACCTGTCCTGATCTGGATGTGAATCCCTTCATGATCAGGTGGGCAATGTAGAAGGTCTTCCTAACCACTTTGGCAATGTGAGTGTCAAAAGAGAGGTTACTGTCAAGTTGGGTCCCCAGGTCCCTGATAACTTCTTCAGTGTTTAATGGATTACCACCTATGTGGTAATTAGGGGTTACCTTGTTTTTCCCAAAGGGTATGACTATACATTTTTTGGCATTTAGCTCAAGGCCATGGCTCTGGCACCAGTTATCCATTTCTATGAGACCTTTCTGGAGGATGTCTGTGTCTGATGGAGTGTCAATTATGGTGCCCAGTTTGCAGTCATCTGCAAATTTTGTCAGCCACAATCCCCTATGTTTGCCTGCACTTCAGAAAAATAAATGCCGAACAAGAGGGGGCCCAGGACTGAGCCCTGTGGGACACCGCTCGTGACCGGCTTAGAGTTTGACATGGCACCAGCAACTCTAACCCTGTGTGTTCTGTCCTTGAGCCAGTTTGCAACCCATCTTGTGACATATGGGTTTACATCTAAGCTGGTGAGCTTTTCTATGATGCCCGAGTGGGGTATTGTGTCGAATGCTTTTGCTAGGTCAAGGTAGGCTGTGTGAACTGCCTTACCCTCATCAATGGCCTTAGTGACTGTTTCGAAAAAGTCGACCAAGTTCAAGAGGCAGGATCTGCCCTTGACAAAGCCAAATTGGGTAGGATCCAGTGTCTGTAGGTCCCCAATGTCTTTATGAGTTCCATTATGATCCTCTCCATATATTTGCAGACAAGGCTCGTCAAGCTTATGGGGCGGTAATTTCCAGGGTCCGTAGAGCACCGCCTTTGTGGAGTGGGACCACAGTTGCCGTACGCCATTCTTTGGGTACGTATCCTGTAGTAAGGCTAAGATTAAACAGCAGCCTTATGTGTGGGTTTTATTTATAACAGTATTATTTATGTGTGGGTTTTATTTATAACAGTATTATTTATAACAAAGCCCAAGTTTTGCAGCCAATTGTTTGATATGGAATTACTCCAGTCACTTTTAATGCAGGATGTGAATCCTTTGTTGAATTATGTTCCTGCAAATGTGTATGATATGGAAACAGACAAGTCAGAAAAATACAACTTCACCTATTGGTGATATTGCTGCATTTAACTACAAACTGACTCTTTTTGAGCGAAAGGTTAGTACTTATAAGCGTTTTCAATGGCAGAGGTTTAGCTTTTGTGCTTACCTCAAGATGGGAATTGTGCCACGAGGTCTTAGAATCCTGAAGATGCCATCCTATGGCAATGTGTACCCTGAACTTTTGAAACGCTGGCAACAGCTTAACTTGAAGCTCAGCTTAGATTATATGTTACTTATGAACGACTATTTTTCTACTGTTGAGAAAGATTTAAAAGATGAAATTACTAAAATGGATAATGAACTGAAAGGTATGTCTTGTTTCACTGACATGCTTTCCATTTACCAATCATTGTTTGATAAGTTTCGTGAGTTGGATGACCGGCTTGAGGCTGCTAAGAAAAGAAAGCTGTCTAGAGACATTAATGATTTCCATATGGGCCATATTTTCTCTTGGCCTAGAAATGAGTTAAAAAATGGAAATGAATTAATGGCACGGTGAGTGTACCCGTTCACAAAATTCCTGACATTACCTCCATTAGAGCATTGGACATCTTCCCTGAAGTCCAAGCAACTGGTTTGGATTCAAACTCCGGCGCCCTGACTCCACAATCGGGTAATTCTGTTTTAATCACACCTATGACTGTAACCACGCCTACTATCCATGATGCTGTGGTTGCGCCTTTGAATGAGACTTCAGTTAATGCCTCAGCCTCGAGTGTGGATAATTTTGTAGTGCCGAAGAAGACGCATCAGTCGACTTTAAACTTCACGGAGAAGTGTTTTCAATTGGACAAACCGGAACGAGTACAAGAACACAAATTAGTGAGGGATTCATCCCTCACGAGACATTCAGTCGGTCCGATGAAGCTGAAGAACGACAGTCCTATGAGGCAGGGCAAGAACAGTCGTCGATAGTAGGAGGTATTTTAAACCTCTCTTCGTTTGTATTAACTGATTCTCATTTAGCTTTGCTATCTAAGGGCCTAAGTTTTATTCCAATGGCTACCTTGGACTTAGTCACTATGTTAACAGACCTTAAGGTGTTCTTAAGAACTCTAAATCTGAAATTGATATTTAATAATGATGTTGAGACTGCGGATATCTGTAAAAAAACGAAGCACATTCATTCCTGTTAATGTTCCGGTTACTCTTGCCTTTCATGATTTATGTGAGACTGAGTTTAGGGAACGTAGCGATACTGGTAGGACTAGAGTAAATAACAACTTAACTCATGATCAATATATAGCCCTGAAGTCTTTAAAATTTAATGACAATATTATTATTAAACAGGTAGATAAGGGTGGTGTGATTGTCGTCATGGACAGGGTTCATTATAATAGATCAGTCACAAAGTTGCTCACAGACCCGTTGGCATTTAAACCAATTAGCCTTTTGGATGTCAAGAAGCACATTGCTAGTGTTAATTTGTGTATATATAAAATGCAATTGAATGATGAACTGGACTTGAATTTATTTCATTTCTTTTCTGTGTCATGTCCTGTTATACCACAACTTTATGGGCTTCCTAAAATACATAAATGTATGTTGGACCCTCCTATGAGACCCATTGTTTCTAGCAATGGGTGGGTCACTGAACCTATTTCAGTATACCTCCAGAAGCAACTCTATCCTTTCCTGGACAAATGTCGTTTTATACTTAGGGACACAGGAGATTTTCTGAACAAATTGTCTGCTTGGTATCTTAATTCTGATATTAATTTGAATGTTGCTGATGACTATCTTTTTGTAACTATGGACATTGTGTCGCTGTTTACTGTCATCCCGAATTCATATGGTATTGAGTCCATTACAGAATTCCTAACGGGCAAAGAATCTGTAACAACTGGGTATGTTCAGAATATCTGATGTTCTTCATCTCACATTGCTGCAGTCCTTACATATGGGTAGTCCGCTGTCCTCGGTCGGCCCGAATACCAAAGTATTAGGCTGACGTCGGTCAAGGCGCTTAAAACTGACATCAGAATGTCAGGGTACAAAAGCACATGACCGACGTCATATCCTCAGTCTTTTTTGCCGCATGGTCCGATGCAGAAGCAGCGTTGCAAGTGCCGTTCGGCGTTCTGAAATTTTTCGAATTCGGAGTTTCAGACCGAATCCAAGTTGGCTAAGTACCCCGTTGGGGAATATTTTGTTTTTTTCTTGCCTCAGTGTTTTACCGGATGTCAGAAAAAGTGAATAACTGTATTTCTTGTGGGAAACGGATACCGCATAGGGATTATCATTCTTTGTGTATTCCTTGTTTGGGGCCTGAGCACGACGTTGTTGGGTGTCGCTTTGTGCTAGGTTCAATAAACGCACTATTAGCGAAGGTTAGATTGTGCTAGGCTGGTCTTTGGGAAGCGGTGCAATTATCATATGCCGTCGGATTCTCCGGCGCCCGTTTCTGCGAAGAAGCGCAAAGACAAACCAGTTAAACCCAGGCAAGATGAGTCCTCCGTTCCGGACACCGGTTCTTAGAGGCTTCAGTGGAACCGGTGGTTCCGGAGTCTTCTCTGGAGTCTCAGGGGGAGACTTTGATTTTGCAGGAGGTTGTCTCTCAGGAGGCAGGTCAGGCTGAAGGGGCTTCTCAAGTTACTGTAATCCCCTCCCTTCCTAGGGTGGTTAGGCCTTCTCCTTCTGTTTCCAAGGCTTCTCCCAGAGGCAGGCCAGTTTTAGCTTCTGTTGGTGTCACTCCTAGTTCAGCAGGGTCTGTGCCTAAGAAGCACATGCTTAAAATGGCAGAAGATTTGATTACTCTGATTAGAGGTTCTTTGCCCCCTCCTGATAAGAGGACTAGGGTGGAGCCAGAGTTGGGAAGTTTTGAGCAGGCTTCGGATGTTTCAGAGTCTTCAGCTGAAGACTTGCAGGAGTACTCTCCTTATTCTGATTCTGATGCAGATGATTCCACTCCTTCTGCTTCTCCTCCAGAGGATTTTTCTTTTTCAGAGACACTTCATTCTATGAGGGAACATTTTAAGTGGGAAGGTCAGGGCTTCTCTGATTCTAGGAAAAGGCTTAGGGAGTTTTTGCTGTTACCCCAGCATAGGCCCTTGGCTATACCCCCTGATGTTCTTCGTTCCACATTGCTGCAGTCCTTACTATTGGGTAGTCCGCTGTCCAGTCGGCCCGAATACCAGAGTATATGGCTGACGTCGGTCAGGGCGCATTAGACTGACGTCAGTACGTCAGGGTACTAATGCGCATGACCGACATCATATCCTCAGTCTTTTTTGCCACATGGTCCGATGCAGAAGCAGTTTTGCGAGTGCAGGTTGGCGTTCTGAAATATTTCGAGCGGAGTTTCAGACCGAATCAGAGTTGGCTAAGTACCCGTTGGGGAACATTTTGGTTTTCTTGCCTCAGTATTTAACCGGATGTCAGAAAAGTGAATAACTGTATTTCTTGTGGGAAACAGATACCTCATAGGGATTACCATACCTTGTGTATACCTTGTTTAGGGCCTGAGCACGGCGTTGTTGGATGCCGCTCTTGTGCTAGGTTTAACAAACGCACTATTAAGAGACGGTTAGACTGTGCCAGGTTAGTGTTTGGGAAGCGTTGCAATTATAAAATGCCGTCGGATGCTCCGGCGCCGCTTCGTCAAGAAGCGCAAGGACAAAACAGCGAAGCCTAGGGTTGATGAACCGGCAGTCCCGGACGTCGGTTCTTTAGAAGGCTCAGTGGAGCCAGAGGTTTTGCCAGGAGTTTCTTTGGAGTCTCAGGCAGAGACTTTACTGTTACAGGATGTGCCTTCTCAGGAGGTAGGCCAGGCTGAGGGGGCTTCTCAGGTAACTGTTCTTCCCTCTCTTCCCAAGGTAGTTAGAGCCTCTCCTTCTGTTGCCAAAACTTCTTTGAGAGGTAGGCCAAGTTCAGCTTCAGTGGGGTCTCCTAGCATTTCAGGTTCTGTGCCTAAGAAACATATGCTTAAAATGGCAGAAGATTTGATTACTATGATTAGAGGTTCTATGCCCCCTCCTGATAAGAGGCCTAGGGTGGAACTGGAGTTTGATAGTTTTGAACAGTGTTCAGAGGCTTCTGAGTCTTCTGCGGAAGATTTGCAGGAGTATCCTCCTTATTCTGATTCTGATGTGGATGATTCCACTCCTACAGCTTCTCCTCCTGAGGATTTCTCATTTTCGGAGACTCTGCATTCCATGAGGGAGCACTTTAAATGGGAAGGCCAGGATTACTCTGATTCCAGGAAAAGGCTTAGGGAATTCTTGTTTTGCCCCAGCATAGGCCCTTAGCTATACCTCCTGTGTTGAATGTGGTGGAAGATGTTTTGCAGAGGCTTCCCTGAACCCTGATTCTTTGCCTCCTGCTCCTGTTAAACCTGATAGGTACTATAGGGTGCCTGAAGCTCATAAGTATCTTTTAAGAGTCCTAGGGCAGACCCGGAAACTGTTTCTCAGGGACCTAAAGGTGTTAAGGCCTCTGTGGTTAAAAACCCTGTTCCCACTGATAAAGAGGCAAGGGCTTTGGATAGATGGGGAAAGAAAGTGTATACTACTTCCACTTTAGCCATGAGGCGTTGAATTGTCAGTTTCACATGCTTAAATATCAAAATTATCTCCTTTCACAACTGAAATCTAAGGTGGATGCTTTGGCGGAAGGTATTGAGTGTAAAGAGTTGCTGGATTTAGTTCATGTGTCTGAACAAGTAGGTAAGCATTCTTTGCAATGTGGTTTTGATGCTGTACAGGCCTCCTCGAGGGTGGCTGCCACTAGTTCTGTTCTTCGCAGGCATGCCTGGTTGAGGGATCAGAATTTAGCTGAGCATGTTAAGACAAGGATTTTGGATGCTCCTTTACAGTCTGATGTGGTGTTTGGTTCGCCTGTGGAAGCAGTTTTAAAGAAAATGGAGGACAAAGCTAAGTCTATGCAAACTGTTAAAGATTTTTTGCAGGTGCAGCCACCGAAGTTTAGTAGAAATTGGCCTACTAAGGGATGGACATATCCTGCTTATGATTCCCAGTCTAGGGGTAGGTCTAGGCGTGGTAGGGGCAGAGCTCAAGGTGCTTTTACGCCTAGAACAGCGAGTTCACCTGCTCAGACTTCTGGTGAGGGCAGGGGTCAGTCCTTTCGTAAACAGACCCAATGACCTGCCTTTTCCGCTGCCAGTAGATTCTCGTCTGGCAGCTCCTTTGGGAGGAAGACTGTCTCTTTTCAAAGAAAATTGGGATTTAATTACTCAGGACAGATGGGTGTTGGATATCATTCACCACGGTTACAGGTTTTATTTCCATACATTGCCCCCTTTCAAAGGCATGCCAGACGTTCCTCCTCCACAAAGGAAAGAGGCTCACAAGCAAATTTCTCTGTTACTCCAAATAGGGGCCATTCAGCCAGTCCCTGTATCAGAAAGGGGCCTAGGATTTTATTCTCGCCTGTTCCTAGTACCAAAGAAGGGGAACACATGGAGACCAATTTTGGATTTATCTATCCTCAACACTTATCTGGACATTCCCAAGTTCAAGATGTTGACGTTACAACAGCTTTTACCTCTGCTGGGCAAAGATCACTGGATGGTGACTCTGGATCTCAAGGAGGCTTACCTTCATGTTCCTATCAGGCCCAGTTGCAGGAAGTATCTGCGTTTTCGGGCTGGGACTTCACATTATCAGTTCTCTGCATTGCCCTTTGGCTTATCTACTGCGCCCAGAGTGTTCACGAAGGTTCTGGCTCCAGTGGTAGCTTTCTTCAGGCTAAGAGGAATACAGATCTATCCTTATTTGGACGATTGCCTGATTCTGGCCCAAGAAAAGGACTAACTTCATCATTTACAGTATGTGATGGCAGTGTTAAGATGCCTGGGGTATTCTGTGAACGAAATAAAGTCCAGTCTAGTACCCTCTCAGGACATGTGCTTTCTGGGTGTGAGACTGAATACAGCATCCCAGATGGCCTTTTTGACCCCGGACAAACAAAAGAATCTTTCTCTTTACTTCCACCAGTTGTCTCGTCAGTCCAGGCTGACTGCAAGGACAGTCCTTCAAGCCTTGGGGTTCATGGCATCTTGTATTCTGGTACTTCCCAATGCCAAACTGCATATGAGGAAGCTACAATGGTATCTCAAGAATGTATGGACACAGCACTGCCAAGATTTGGACACTGTCATTCAGATAATACCTTGCATTCAAAAGGAATTTTTGTGGTGGGCTCAGGAATGTCACCTAAACAAGGGACTCTCTGTGACCCGGCCAGAGGCGAGTCAGATTTTAACGACAGATGCCTCAGACAAAGCTTGGGAGCTCATCTAAATGGAAAATGGGTACAAGACACGTGGCCTGCCAGACTTCAACATCTACATATCAACTTGAAGGAGATGTTAGCAGTCCAATTTGCATTGATAGCTTTCAAGGATTTACTTCTTCCAGGGCAGGTGTTGATTCAAACAGACAACACAACTGTCATGTGGTACATCAACAAGCAAGGGGAACATTCTTATCCTCTATGCAGACAAGCAATGATTTTGTGGGAGACTGCTCTCAGTTTACAGCTAAATCTTCAGGCAAGGTTTCTGCCAGGAGCACAGAACTCCTTAGCAGATGTGTTGAGCAGACAAATTATGGATCCCCACGAGTGGAAATTGGATCCTCATATATTTCAGAGATTGACAGTGTTATGGGGAACTCCAGACATAGATCTGTTCGCTTCTCCACTAAATTACCAGTTGCCAAAGTTTTGCACAAAAAGGTTTCATCCCACAGCTTGGAAAGTGGATGCTCTCTCATTCAATTGGAGCAATCTTCACGTGTATGCCTTTCCACCTCTGCCTCTCCTCCCAAAGGTACTGCTGAAGGTCAGACAGGACAAGCCAAACATGATTTTAATAGCTCCAGATTGGCCTCGACAGCACTGGTACCCATTACTGAGAAGTCTGGTACAGGAGCCTCCATGGCCTTTGCCTTCGATTCCTCACCTGTTGTCTCAGGAGAACAGTCATTTACTCAATGTCAAACTTCATTCTCTACATCTGACAGCCTGGCATATTCTGTTTTAAACCCTGGAGGGTCTCAGCTTCCACAAAAAGTTTTGAATGTTATTTTGGAGGCCAGAAGGCCTAGTACAAGGAAAGTTTACGCAGATAAATGGAGGAGATTTTTATTTTGGAGTACAGCAAAGGACTTTGATGTTTCTAAACCTAATTTAAGTGTTGCGCTTCAATACCTTACTGAGTTATTGGACAAAGGTTTGTCCTTCTCTATAAAGGTTCATGCTGCAGCAATTTCTGCTCACTATGACTGTGACCCACCATTATTTTCTCAGCCTTTGTTTAAGCAATTCCTTAGAGGGGCAAAGAATATAAGACCCCACGTAGAGCTCCTACTCCTGCTTGGGATCTCAATTTTGTGTTGGAGAAACTCACTCTACAACCTTTTGAGCCTGCAGCATCGGCAGAGTTGAAATATTTATCATGGAAGACTGCTTTTTTGTTGGCCATTACCTCTGCGAGAAGGGTTTCTGAATTACAGGCCCTTATGGCAGTTGAGCCTTTCTTAATTTTCCACAAGGATAGGGTGTCTTTGCGTACTAACCCTTCTTTTATGCCTAAAGTGGTTTCTAGTGTGGCTTTAAACCAAACTATTCATTTGCCTACTTTTTATGCAAACCCCCAAAATAAAGGGGAAAGGATTTTGCACACTTTGGATATACACAGACAGTTGGCGATATTATTTGAGCAGAACTAAAGGGTTCAGGCAGTCTCAGCAGTTGTTTCTTTTGCTTTGGGTTCTCAGGGCAAACCTGTTTCAAAACGAACTATTTCTAAGTGGATTGGTTTTTGTATTGCTTTCTGTTATTCCCATCATGGTAAGGAGATTCCAGCTGGGATTAGGCCTCATTCCACTAGGGCTACTGCCACTTCTACAGCTTTTTAAGGGGTGGCTACTAAAGATATTTTGGAAGCAGCTACTTGGAGTTCAGTGCATACTTTCTCTAAGCATTACCACCTTCCACTTTACTCTAAATCTAGGGCTGGATTTGCCACTGCAATTTTACAGGGCATGTTGGCAGCTCCTAATGCTTTATAGTTTTGCCATCCTCCCTTACCTCTGCTTTGGGATTCTACCCATATGTAAGGACTGCAGCAATGTGAGATGAAGAACATAGTACAGTTTTGTACCTATCATAAATGTAGATGTTCGAAGATCCACATTGCTGCAGTCCAATTTACCCTCCCTCCTTCCCCTCTGTTGTTGAAGGTGGTGGTGTGGTTTGTGTTGTACATATTGTAAATATGGTTAGTGCACGGGTAGTTGGTTAGGTTTTGCTGGTTTTTGGCTTTGGCCTTTCTTGTTGGGGCCTTCTGACATCTGGGGCAAGAAAAGACTGAGGAATTGACGTCGGTCATGTGCTTTTGTACCCTGACGTTCTGATGTCAGTTTTAAGCGCCTTGACCGACGTCAGCCTAATACTTTGGTATTCGGGCCGACCGAGGACAGAGGACTACCCATATGTAAGGGCTGCAGCAATGTGGATCTTCGAACATCTACATTTATGGTAGGTACAAAACTGTACTTTTTCTCTTGGACTTGGTCCTTAATAATGTGTTCATGTTTAACCAACAGGCATACTTCAACTTAATGGTGTGGCAATGGGTACTCCCGTAGCCAACACATACGCCAACTTGGTGTTGTACCAATGGGAATTGCAGTCTATACATGATGGGAATAATTTTTTGAATACACATGTTGTATTTTACCAACGTTTTGTTTGTTTCCTGATTTGGAGAGGCTCCAGTACTAGTTTGGAACAGTTTATATCTCACTTGAATTCATCTACTACTTTTCTTACCTTTAAGTCAACTGTATCCATTAATGAAGCCTCATTTTTTGATATTAAGATTTTTTTGAGAGATGGGCAGATCAATACTACTATCTATAAAAGAGACGCACATTGCTAGATATATACATTTTGACAGTATGCACGCCCTGCATGTTTTTCGGGGCGTAGCTAAAGCACAGTGTGCGAGTCAGTAGGCTTAACACTGATAATGAACTATTCATGGTGCAAATGTCTGAAATGTATCAGGAATTTCTTAGATGTGGCTATGAAAACAGTATGTTGGTGGATTTAAGAGATTGTTATACGTAATTGACATGCCCTCTATTCTCTGTACTTTAGGAGTGCACACGATCATGAAATTAGACCCGAGTCTGAGACACTTCATACGGCTAGTGTATGTAACAGGATTAGATATGTTACTTCCTTTGCCAACAAGATTGTTTATCTTAGGCAGGTTATATATAAGTATTGGCCTGTACTTTTGGCATCACCTGACATTTCTAGAATATTGGGCACCAAACCATACTTTTCTTATAGGAATACGAGAAACCTTAAAAGCATGTTATGCTATAAGGATTTTTGTCCTTCCGTTACACCTGACTTTGATAGGCTTTTGCCTATTACATCTCGTCAAGATACATTTAAATGTCATAATTGTTCTTGTTGTTCAGATTTAGTTAATGTGGTGGACTCCGTTAAATATGTTCATCCGACTACTCATTTCACCTATAAGTTTACCCTTAGAGCCTCATGTAATTCTATTAATGTGGTATACATGGCTACTTGCGTCATGTGTTTCTCCTTTTATGTTGGTAAAACAATGCGTAGGCTCAAGGATAGAATCATTGAGCATAAATCTGAAATCAGGAGACAGTATGCCAATAATGCTTTATTTAAACATATACATTCCCAGGGACATGCACATATTTTTAGGTTTAGAGTTATAGACCTTGTTGTACCTTCAGTAAGAGGTGGAGACATTAATAATCACCTTGAAACTAAGGAATACCAATGGATTATTCGACTGGGAGCTGACCATCCTCCTGGTCTTAATAATACTGTTAGCATCAAACCTCTTCTCACCAGGTTGCAGTGCGCTAAGTTATAATTTTGCATGAGTTATGATTATGTAATTTTTGTATATATTTTTTGTATACTAATCTACATGTATTTTATATGCTTTTTAATTATGTATGTGATTTTAAATTTTTACTGCTTGTCACATGATTTTGGCTGCTGTCATGTGACTTTGGGCTTCTATATAAGCAAGTGTTGCTCTTTATTTGTTTGTATTCAGTATTGAGAAAGGGTTTTACCCGAAAGCTTTGCGTTTTACTATAAAGTCTGCCATTTATCCAACGTGTTTTGTGTCTTCTGGTGGCAACACACATTCCGGGGAAGTCCAATGTGATTGTGGACAGGCTAAGCAGAGCTATTCTGATGCCCAACAAGTGGTCCCTGAATCGCCTGGTTGCAGAGCGAATCTTCAGCAGATGGGGTCAGCCTTGCTGTTACCTTTTTGCCAGCCCCCTGAATGCGAAATGCAGCAACTACTTCACGCTGACCCCCCCCCCCCACAAGGGGAGTCACCCACGGACGCTCTGGTTCACGATTGGCTCTCTGGTCTGCTTTATGCTTTCCCTCCGTTTCCTTTGCTGTCAATGGTGATTCAGAAAGCGCAATCCTTGGGAAGCAGAATCATTCTGATTGCTCCACAATGGCCTCGCCAAGTTTGGTTCCCCTTTCTTCAGCAGTTCATTGTGGGCACTCCTTGGACTCTGGACCCTCAACCAGATTTACTGACCCGCATGTTGGGACAGTTCCACCCCTCCCTGCTAACCCTCCGGTTGACAGCCTGGCTACTCCACTTCCATCGTTAGTCAGACTTCATAATTTCACACCAGAAGTGGTTCATATATTATCGTCCTCTCATAAACCATCCACTAGAAAGATTTATTCTAGTAAATGGAAAAGGTTTTCTATCTGGGCACATACCAGAGGCATTGATCCTTACACAGCTCCAATCGCTTCAGTCCTGGAGTTTTTGTCTACGCTTTTCCATCAGGGTTCCGCATCAGCCACCATCAAAGTTCAACTGGCAGCAATCTCTAATTTTCATGTAGCGAATGAGCCTAGTCTCATGGCGCATAGACTATGCAAGGCGTTCCTGAAGGGTACTCTGTTGCTCCGTCCCCCGGTGTCCGAACCAATCATGCCCTGGGATTTCAATTTTGTTCTACAAGCTCTTACTGTACCACCTTTCGAGCCTGCAGCTACCTGCGGATTGAAATTCTTGACCTGGAAAACAGCCTTCTTAACAGCAATCACTTCTGCAAGGCGAGTTTCAGAAATTCAAGCCCTCTCTATCAAACCTCCATATTTAATCTATCCATAAAGACAGGGTCTCTCTTAGACCAAACCCTTCGTTCCTTCCTAAAGTGGCTTCCGTGTCTAATCTAAATCAATCCATTGAGTTGCCTGTCTTCTTTTCCCACTTTTCTAACAAGGCAAAATTTAGATTTCAGCAGTTGGATGTACACAGACAGTTACGCTTCTATCTGCACCGAACAAAAGATATCCGGAAGTCTGACCAACTTTTTGTTTCCTTTTCGGAAAACCGAATGGGTTTCCCGGTCTCCTGGGTCACCCAGTCTAGATGAGATACAACCAGATATCCATCTATCAAGCAGGAGGTAAAGATCTGCCATTTCTGGTCAAAGCCCACTCTACTCGGGCTGTTTCCACATCTACAGCCTATCAAGCCAGGTTGTCAGTGGATGATATATGTGCTGCAGCTACTTGGGCTTCTCCTCACACACTTGTTTCTCATTACAAATTGGATGTGGTCTCCAGGGGCAGGTCTTCCTTTGGCTCCACAGTTCTCAGGAGTATTTTCCTAGGAGCCACCCAGGATGTAGGTGCTAGGGACGCTGTCCCACGGGTAAGAATGTAGGCGAGATAGGACCACATAACATCAAGAAGTTATGTACTCACCATAACGGTCTATGTATGTAGTCCATCTCACCTCACATTCTTACTTACCCTCCCACCTTCCCCCTTCCTGGAGGAGTTGGAGGTTAGGTTGTTATCTGCAGAGTTCCCTTGCTAAGCTTATTCTTTACCTGGATGTGATGTGTGCATGGAGTACAAATGAGTTTTCCCAGCAAACTAGATCTGGGGATATGGAGCAGTGCACCCTGGGATACCTGCTTAGCCCAGCCAATGAAAGACTTCGAGCTAGTAAAATCGGCCAAGTCTGAGCCGATATTCGGCTCCGAACCCACTGGTAAGAATGTGAGGCGAGATGGGCTACATGCATCGAACGTTATGGTGAGTACATAACTTCTTTTGTGGATGTACGAGGTGATTTGTCTTTTTGCTGTAAGAGCTGTTTTTCACTGATGCACTGAACTAGGGCAGCCAGGGTGCATGCAACATTCTGTGCAGTTGCTGCAAAAAATTGGTATTCATGACACACAGCACGCTCATGAAGGTCAGTATTCTAAATTTGTTAATATTGCACTTCCTTATATTTGGTAAGCCAGAAGTTCATACCAGGCTTTCACATTTAGTATGCTAGCATTATACCTTAAGTCCTCTACCTCTCAGCAGTTGGTGACAAAACTAATCTCAAAACCGTTTTCTGTCCAAGATTTTGTTATACTTCATGGGGTGTTCACAGTCTCCCTAAATCTAAAGTTGTCTTTTAATCCAGCTCAATGGAGGGGTTATGGCATCAGAATCTGACCTCTGTCCCTTTTTTCAAATGGTTGCATGTAGGGCTCTGGCTCCTCCCTTACCCCACAATTCCTTTTTAATTTGACGGCTGGCAAATGAAATCTGTGGTATTGTTAAAGACAAGATGTGATCTGCTAGAGCTCAGCACCTGTAGCCAAATAAGTAGATTTTACATATTAGCCAAAATATTTTTGCAGGGAGTAGTTTCTCAGTGTTTTCTCCACTTCTCATCTAGATGTACAGTGGATATAAAAACTATGCACACCCCTGTTAAAATGTCAGGTTTTTGTGATGCAATAAATCATTTCAAAACTTTTCCCACCTTTTAATATGATCTGTACAGTTCAGTTGAAAAACAAACAAATCTGTTAGGGGGAACAATATTAAAAAAAAAAAAAAAAACTTATAATAAGCTGGTTGCATAAGTGTGCACACCATTAAACTAAGTAACATTCAGTCTTCTTTGGTACACACCTGCCATCAATTAAAGAGAGACTGATCCCAAATAAAGTTCAGATTTCCTAGTAGGATTTTCCTGACATTCAGTTGCCTGCTACAGCAAAAGACATGGTTCACAAAGAGCTTACAAAGCATCAAAGGGATCTCATTGTTGAAAGGCATCAGTCAGGAGAAGGGTACAAAAAAATTTCTACAGCATTGGATATATCATGGAACACAGTGAAGACAGTCATCAAAAAGTGGAGAAAATATGGGATAACAGTGATGTTGCAAAGAATTGGACGTTCCTTCAAAATTGATAAAAAGACGAGACGAATGATCAGGGAGGCTGCCAAGAGACCTACAGCAACATTGAAGGAGATGCAGGAGTTTGTCAAGTACTGGTTGTGTACTACATGCAACAACAATCTCTTGAATTCTCCATATGTCTGTACTGTGGGGTAGGGTTGCAAGACTTAATTCTTTTCTTACGCAGAAAAATATAAAAATTGCAAAACAATACATAGTCGCCCAAAACCATGTGGGAAAATGTGTTATGGTCTGATGAGACCAAGGTTGAACTTTTTGGCCACAATTCCAAAAGGTATGTTTGGCGCAAAAACAACACTTCGCATAACCAAAAGAACACCATCCTCACTGCAAAGGATGGTGGTGGCAGTATCATGCTTTGGGGGGTTGCTTTTCTCCAGCTGGAACTGGGGCTTTAGAAAAGGTGGAGGAAATTATGAATAATTCCAAATCCCAGTCACTTTTTTGACCCAGAACCTTCAGGTGTCTGCTAGAAAGCAGAAGATGAAGAGGAATTTCACCTTTCATCACTACAGTGACCCCAAACATGCATCCAAATCAACAAAAGAATGGCTTCACCAGAAAAATGGCCTAGCCAGAGTCCAGACCTATACCCAATAGAAAATCTGTGGGGTTTGTTTGTTTTTCAATTGAATTGTACATTTTATAGGTCACATTAAAGGTGGGAAAAGTTTTGAAATGATTTATTGTGGTCTCTCATAAAATATCGCAAAAACCTGGCATTTTAATAGAGGTGTGTACACTTTTTTTTTTTTTAATATCCACTGTAGATATGTCTTTGTATCAATAAACTAATGTCTTTCAGCTTTTCCCGGTTAGGGGTCACCGCAGCAGAACTCCGGTCCGCTAATGATTGGTCGTGGATTTTTATGGTGCAGAGTTGCCAGCCAGGCACCCAACCTTCAAAGAAGGCACACCCATTCATGCATGCACCTACCTGCGTGTCTTTAAACGTCACTCGACCGCGGGGAGGACATGTAGACTCCACACTGAAGCATATTGAAGGGGCAATGCATCAGAGCTGCCAGTATGACCTTCGATTTATGAGGAGACGGTGAATGAGATAAACCGTATTGGTGCCACGTTCAGTGAGCGGGGATACCCCAAAACACTTATCGATGATGTTACTAAATATGTTAAGCAAGAATGGGGTAAAAAGTGTAAACCCCTTTTGGGGGTGGGGTTAGATAAGGACAATACAGTTTCGTACAACAAAAGTAATATTCACTATAAGAGAGCCTGTATATTACAATTTAGTTCTTATGTTAAAGAAGTAAAATATATAATTGGAAGGAATTGGAACATATTGAGATGTGACTATGAAGTACACAATGAATTGGGTGACAACACTGAGTTTGTTTATAAGACTGGATATAATTTGAGAAACAAGTTTGAAACAGGTATTTTAAATACAAGATACGAAGTGAAACATGGGTTGACAAGAAAATGTGGACAATGCAATCAGTGCCATGCAGTATTAGAAGAGAAAACCTTAATTTTAGGAAATGCAAATCACACTGATTAGATTTAAGAAAGGGAATTGTTACACTCAACATGTGATTTATTTAGCTAAGTGCACCAGTTACCCAATTTTTTTATGTTGGCAAATTGGACAGGTGCCTTAGGAACAGAATATATGACCATCTGTATTGCATTAGGAAGAAATGCACTCTATAGGCACTTGGAAGGGAGTATTGAGTGCCATTTGGTTAAGTTTGCGATCTTGGAGCACATTAAAGCAAACCCAAGGGGTGGAAATATTAAATTAATTCTGAGGGAAAAAGAGGTCAAATGGCAAATATTACTTAATGCCATTACACCCCCAGGTTTAAACGATAATATCCTTATCAAACCAGTGTTAGAAGCAAGAATATAGATTTGTGTATCATAATATGATACAATTTAGTATAGTTGTATAGTTGTCATTGAATCAAGTAGGACGTTTATGAATTTTACATGTTTTATTATTGTAACTTTTATATGTTGGATATGAGAGATATTCACACATATCATGATGCTACTTAGAATTTGATGTTATGTAGTCCTATCTCGCCTACATTCTTACCCGTGGGTTCCGACTCAGGCGATTTTTACTAGCTCAAAGTTTCTCATTGGCTGGGCTAAGAGGGTATCCCATGGTGCACTGCTCCATATCCCCAGATCTCGTTTGCCACTTGTGTAGCTCGGACGTGATCTCGCTTGGCTGTGGCGAAGTACCTTTTTGTTTGCCATCTCTCTTAGAGAAATTTGTTAGTTCATACCCAAAAGCTATTTTAATAGCTATTTCTTGTTGCTGTCGCTGTGTTTGAGTGTGATAGTTGTGTTTTTGGTATCCCTAACTGTTCCTGCGGGCTAGGCCCGTTTTAGAGGACCTAGTCCTCCCCTCTGTTAGATGAACTTTTTTGTGTGATTGTGTTATTCTGTGTGTTCCCTAGAAGAACTATTTGTTAGAGGTTCTTAGAGTGTGTCTAGTACTGTTTTTTTCTGGTGTTTCTAAATTGTGTGTTCCCGCCCTTTTTGTAAGTTGCGTCTAGGTGGTTTCGCTAGCGTTGGTTATAAAATGTCTAAACATCAGAAGGAGCATAAGCCTTCTGGCTTTAAAAAATGTCCCAAATGTGGATATAAGATGTCCATCACAGATGGACACTGTGTGTTTACTGCCTTGGAGCTATCCATTTACAGGAGTCGTGTAGCTTTTGCCACGCGTTCAGTCCTAGGGTGCTCCAGGAGAGGAAAAATAAATTTATATTAAAGGGACTTCTAAAACCATCATTCGAGGAAGCTATAGACTCTGCTTCTAGGCCTCAGTCAAAATCTAAAGCTTCTAAGGCTAAGAAAAGGTCTTTGGCTCCATCTGCGACTTCGGAGCCTCCGGAGAAGATTACTGTTTTGGACTCTACCTCCTCAGCTCCACTGTCCTCGGGGCCGCAGGAGGTATCGGTGTTAACGGAATCGGCGTCGGCTCCTATTATTCTTGAACCCATTCGGAGCCGGTCGCCCAGTGTGAGGCATGGTTCACCTGACAAGAGATCCCAGTCTCCATCGCTCTCCTCCAAATCCTCCAGGCTTTCTGATTTGGATGTTGATAGGGTGGTGCAGAGGCTCCTGCAGTCGCCGGTGTTGGCCAAATTGTTCTCTGCTCCGACCCTCTCTGCTCCGGAGTCTGTTTGATCGTTTCGATGATTCCTCCTCCGAGCACATCCTTGTCGTCGGAGCCGGTATGCTCCGCTCAGAGTGATGTTTCTGCGCCGGCTCCGATACCCCCTCTGGGTCTATCGGTGCAGACTTCTGCTCCAATGTTGGTTCCATCCACAGGGTTAGAGACTCTGGCCTCTTCGGTCGGGCCAGAGGGGGATACTTCGGGACATCTGTCTGTTCCGAGTCTCCCACTCGATGCATCGGCTTGTGGGATCCCGGTCGTGGCCTCTGAGGCCGGTCAGTCCTCGGACTTGGGAGGGACCTGCCTTCGAGGCCATGCGGACCGCGCTGGCCAGATCGTCAGCTACATCACCCAGGTCTGTCATTCCATCCCCCATCACCCCGGCGAGAGCTTCTGACACTCGCCTATCCATGGACAGTAGAGCGCCAGGCCCTAATGATACCCCCCCACGAGCGGTCCCCAACTATCTGAGGGTCTCCCAGAGTCTGTGCCTGAGGAACCTCCTAGAAAGAAGTTGTGCAAGAGGAAGCACATAGACTCCCAGGATGAGTCTCTCACATCCGATACTGACCTCGAGGAATCAGAAGGGTCCCCCAAGTCTTCCTCTGATGTTTCCTTCTCCGATATCCTGGAGATACTGAAACAAAGAGGAGACTGACCTTCCAAAGCTCCTTCTGAGGAGGAGTCCGTATTCCTTGAGGCTTTTGGCACTCAACCCTCCGCCTCCTGGGTGTCTCCACCCTTCGAACTTCTTGACCTCATTTGTCGAAGAGTGTGGGAAGACCCCGATTCTGTGGGGCCCATTCCCAAGCGTCCCAACAAATTCCTGTCCGCACCCCAGGGCAAAGAGTTTGTCAAAAGGAGTCCCTGTAGATGCCATGGTGGTGGCGGCAGCCACCCAGAAGGGAGTTGCAGAGTCTTTTTCATCGGTCCATCCTCTTAACAAAGAGTCTAGGACCATGGACCGGTACGGGAAGCATACCCTATCTTCAGCAACCTTCACATTACGGTCGCTGAATTATTTGTCTCACTTCACTCCGCTCCAGAGAGATCTCCTCAGAGTTGGGAGATACTCTTGCGGGTAACATGCCTGAGGCGGTGGCTCAGACTGTTAATGCACATGTTTCTACCCTCAACTCCATCGCTAACTCGTCCATGCGGCTCATTTCGTATGTAGCCGATGGAGCAAGTAGGGCAGCAAGCTCAGGGGTTGCCCTTAGAAGGCAAGCCTGGCTGTGCCTGTGTCACTTTGCGGAGGCCTTCGTCTTCCTTCGCTGACTCCCCATTTGACGGTTCCTCCTTGTTTGGGACTAAAGTGAAAGACACCCTCACCAGGTGCGAGCAAGAGAATTACCCTGTCTGCCGTAGGAGTCCATTTTTCCCTTCCTTCTAGGCCTTATCCCAAGGCCCAGCGGGGGGAGGGAAGATGTGGTTCAAGAAATCAGAGTTTTTTTCCTGCCACACAAGGTAAACCCCCCTCCAGAGGCAGGGGAGGGGGGGGTTACTCAGGGAGACGTCGCCCCAGAAGCAGAGGGGGGCCCCCGCAGTTTGGGAGACCGCAACTCCTTCTGTGGCTCTCCATGCTCTCATTCCTGAGGGTGTGCCCTACTGCGCTTATCCGGAGCCAGTCGGGGGTCGAAATTTCCTGATATCCGGAAGCCTGGGAGAGCATTACCCAGGACTGATGGGTATTACGGATAATTTCCGGAGGTTACCTCATCCCATTCTCTTCAGTACCCCCGTCAGTCAGAAAAATCCCAGACGTTCCACCCAGTCAAAGGGATCAAGCAGCCTCAAGAGGTCTCTCAGCTGCTAGAAAAAGGAGCCATCCAACGAGTCCCCTCAGACCAAATCGGATTAGGGACTTGCTCAAGATTCTTTTTGGTGCCGAAAAGAACAGGGGACCCGAGACCCATACTAGATCTCGGTCAACTCAACAATTACGTACACAAGTCCAAGTTCCGTATGGTCACACTACAATCGATTCTCCCATTGTTGGGAGAGGAAGTATGGATGTGCTCCATCGATCTCAAGGATACTTACTACCATGTGAAAATGGACAGAGCATCCAGGAGTCGCCTACGCTTACGGCTGGGAGCCAGTCTCTTCCAGTTTCGAGCCCTACCCTTTGGTCTCACCTCAGCCCCCAGGGTGTTCACCAAATGTATGGCAGTGGTGACTGCTCACTTGAGATGTCAGGGATTCCAGGTGTTTCCGTACCTGGACGACTGGCTCCTTACCGCCCCCACCAGGCATCAACTAGTTCAGACCAGGGACGCTACCATCAGTCAATGTCACCAGTTGGGCATAACAATAAACTGGGAAAAATCTGCCTTATTGCCTGCACAGTGTGTCACCTTTATAGGAGCAGTTAGACACCATTCAAATGCGTGCATTCCTACCACTAGAAAGGATCACAGTATTACAACAACAAATACACATGCTGATGCCCCTGAGACAAGCGAAGGCAAGACTGGTTCTATAACTCCTAGGGACCATGGCAGCAACTATCATGTTGGTCCCTCTAGCGAGATTACACATGAGACTTATTCAATGGCTCCTCTTTGTCCATTGGTCTCTCCAAAGACTCCCACTATCTCATCCCATCTTATTCACAGACAGGTGCAAGCAGGACTTCCGTTGATGGCTGTGCACTAACAATTTGAACGGGGGAAAGCCCTTTGTTCCACCCGTCCCTGTTGCCACGGTGACCACGGACACCTCCCAGATTGGGGGGGGGGGCATTATCTTGGCAGGACAGTCCAAGGTACGTGGCAGGAACACTAGATACATTCGCACATAAACGTCCTGGAGATGAGAGCAGCGCTTCTTGCGTTGCAGGCACTTCAGAAAGTTCTTCCTCTAGGGACTATTGTGATGCACTCAGACAATGTCAGTAGTGTGGTATCTCAGCAAGCAAGGCGGAACCCGGTCTTATTCTCTATGCAGAGAGGCTATGTGAGTGTGGCATTGGGCAGTAGCTTCCCAACTGTTTCTGGTGGCAATGCACATTCCGGGGAAGTCCAACGTAATAGCGGACAGGCTAAGCAGAGTGATACTTATGCCTTACGAGTGGTCCCTGAATCACCTGGTTGCAGGGCGAATCTTCAGCAGATGGGGTCGGCCTTGCTGCGACCTTTTTGCCAGCCCTCTCAATGCGAAATGCAGCAACTACTTCACGCTGATCCCCACACAGGGGGAATCACCCAGGGACGCTCTGGTTCACGATTGGCCCTCTGGTCTGCTTTATGCTTTCCCTCCGTTTCCCCTCCTCTCAAGGGTGATTCAGAAAGCACAATCCTTGGGAAGCAGAATGATTTTGATTGCCCCACACTGGCCTCGTCAAGTCTGGTTCCCCTTTCTTCAACCATACATTGTGGACACTCCTTGGATTCTGGACCCTCTACTAGGCTTACTGACACACATGTCGGGACAGTTCCACCCCTCTCTGAGGACACTACGGTTGACAGCCTGGCTACTCCACTTCCATTGCTAGTCAGACGTCATAATTTTTCACCGGAAGTGGTCCATATATTATTGTCCTCTCCTAAGCCATCCACTAGAAAGGTTTATTCTAGCAAATGGAAAAGGTTCTCTGTCTGGGCACATACTAGAGGCATTGATCCTTACACAGCTTCAATAGATTCAGTTCTGGAGTTCTTGTCTATGCTGTTCTATCAGGGGTCCACATCAGCCACCATCAAAGTTCACATAGCGGCGATATCCAATTTCCAAGTAGCGAATGATCCTAGTCTCATGGCACACAGACTATGCAAAGCATTCCTTAAAGGTACTCTGTTGCTTCGTCCCCCAGTGTCCGAATCTGTCATGCCTTGGGATCTCAGTTTTGTTCTTCAAGCCGTTACTCTACCACCATTTGAGCCTGCAGCTATGTGTGAATTAAAATTCTTGACATGGAAAACAGCATTCTTAACAGCAGTCACTTCAGCAAGGTGGGTTTCGGAAATTCAAGCCTTCTCCATCAAACCCCCATATTTAATCTTCCATAAAAATAGGGTCTCTCTTAGACTAAATCCCTCGTTCCTTCCTAAAGTGGCTTCCGTGTCTAACATGAATCAGTCCATTGAGCTGCCTGTGTTCTTCCCCCACTTTTCTAGCAAGGCAGAATTTAGGTTTCACCAGTTGGATGTACATAGACAGTTACGCTTCTGTCTACACCGGACAAAAGATATCTAGAAATCTGACCAACTCTTTGTCTCCTTTTTGGAAAACCAATTGGGTTCTCTGGTATCCAATGTCACGCTGTCTAGATGGATAGCCAGTTGTATCTCTTTCATCTATCAGGCAGGAGGTAAGAATTTGCCATTTCCAGTCAAGGCACATTCTACATCCACAGCCTATCAAGCAAGATTGTCAATGGATGATATATGTGCTGCAGCTACTTGAGCTTCTCCTCACACCTTTGTTTCTCATTACAAATTGGACGTGGTCTCCAGGGGCAGATCTTCCTTTGGCTCCACAGATGTCCTTCAAGGATGCATCTGCAGTCATAACATATGGGTTGTCCTGCCTTAGGCAGCCCTTCGGTCGGCCGGATTCCAAAGTCTGGGTCTGGCCTCGGCTGATGTCGCACTTTCCCCGACGTCAGAGCGTCTGGGGTATAAAAGCATCAGCCGACGCCATTTTCCTCAGTCTTTCCTGCCGCGCGGTGCCCGAAGCAGAAGCAATTCGCAAGTGCTGGTCGGTCAGATCCTGTGATAAGAAGAAATTCACTACCGAAGACTTCAAAAAAGCTAAGTACCCCGTTGGGGACTCTTTCTTGCCTCAGCCGATGTCAGATAAAGTAAATAATTGTTTAACTTGTGGGAAACAAATACCTCATAAGGATTTCCACTCTTAGTGCCTTCCTTGCTTAGGCCCAGACCACGACGTCTCGGCCTGTTCAGCCTGTGCTTCCTTCAACCGACGAACTCTTAGACGTCGGTCGGAGTTTGCAGAGGAATTTTTTGGGGCTAATTTTGCATATAAGATGCCGTCGGAGACTCCGACTTCGCATTTGGTGAAAAAACGGAAGGACAAGGACAGGCACTCGCGGCCCGCGGTTTCGGCTGAAACCACGGTTAGGCCTACCGCGAGTGTCTCTGTTTCGACCGAAACAGAGTCCTCGGAGCTTCCTTTAACCGAATCCACTGAACCGACCACCGCGGCCCTGGAGGCCCCGGCTGAGTCGGCTACTGGGCTACCTACCGAAACCAGTGTCCAGGAATTGTCCGACACCATACCTTTGGACAAATCTACTCCTGCACGTGGGGCAGCCAGACCCCCTGCTTCCATGTCCATTAAGGCTTTTTCCAGGGCTAAAGCTGCCAAACTTACTAAAGCTTTGCCTCCCAAAACTACCTCCCAGAGGCCTACTTCTAGTTCTCAGATCCTCAGCCTTGCAGAGGATCTTATTTCTTTAATTAGAGGTTCTCAGCCTCACCTGGACAGGTGCTCTTACCCACCACCAGACAAAAGGCCCAGGACTGAGCCCTCTGACCAACACTCTTCAGATGAGTCCACGGATGGATCTGAGTTAACAGACCACCAGGAGGAGGCTTATTCGCCCTATGAGGATTCTGATGCTGAAGAATCTATTCCTTCGGCCTCCTCTCCTGAAGAGTTTTCTTTTGGTGAGACTCTACATTCCATGAGAGAGCATTTTCAATGGCAGGGTCAGGAATTCTCTGATTCTAGAAAGAGATTAAGGACCTTTTTGCATTTGCCTCAACATAGGCCCTTAGCTATACCTCCTGTTTTGCATGTTATTGATTATGTGTACAATGATGTTAGTACAGCCCCTGATACTCTTTCCCCCCAGCACCTGCCAAACCTGATAGATACTACAGGGTCCCGGATTCTCATTTTCATCTGTATAAGGCCCATTCCGCAGACCCAGACACTATTTCTCAGGGCCCTAAAGGGGTTGAAGCTGCCACTGCCAAAAATCCTCTACCTTCTGAAAGGGAGTCTAGAGCTTTAGAGAGATGGGGAAAGAAGGTATATACTTCTGCAACTCTATCTGTGAGGGCATTAAATTGTCAATTTCATATGATACAGTACCAAGAGTATTTGTTAGATGAACTGAATAAGAAACTTTCTTCTTCTGAACCCCTTGACCGTAAATCCCTTCAGGACCTGGTACATAACTCACAGCAGGTTAGTAATCATTTCTTAAAGTGTGGTTATGATGCACTGGAGGCTTCATGTAGGTCAGCTATGACTCGGCAGTTATTCGTAGGTATGCCTGGCTGAAGGAACAATCCCTGCCAGACCATGTTAAAGCTAAACTCCTGGATGCTCCAATGGAAAAACAGGCTCAGGAGGTCTTAAAGAAGTTTGAAGAAAAGGCTAAATCTGTGCAAACCGTTAAGGATTTTCTGCAAGTACAACCACCGAGATTCAGCAGAAACTGGCCTACTAAGAATTGGTCCTTTCCAGACTCGGACAGAGCCCAGAGAGGCAGGAACAGGCGTCCCAGAGGTAGAGGGCAAGCTAGGGGCTCCTACAGAGGCCGTCAGTGGCAGCCTACCAACCAGAGAGGTAGTGCAGCAACAGCAACAACAACTACTACACCAGGACAGACACAATGACTTCACTTTGATTCCGCCTACCAGGGTTCAATTGGAAGCACCCTTGGGCGGAAAGCTTTCTTTATTCTCAAAAAACTGGCATTATATTACAAGGGACACATGGACATTGCAAATAATAGACAAAGGATACAGGTTCCACTTCCACACTTTGCCAAAAAGAAACGGAATGCCAAACCTGCCACCAAATCAGAGGGCAGAGGTTTCAAAGCAGATCAACAACTTACTTCAAATGAAAGCCATAGAAAAGGTACCTCTCTCAGAACAAGGTCAAGGATTCCACTCCAGATTATTCCTTGTTCCAAGAAAAGAAAATCAATGGAGGCCTATTCTCGACCTGTCCGCACTGAATACTTTCCTCATTGTGCCAAAATTCAAGATGCTGACCCTACAGCAACTTCTTCCCATGCTGGGCAAGGAGTCTTGGCTGATGGCTCTAGATCTCAAGGAGGCATACCTGCATGTCCCTATTCGACCAAGTTGCAGAAGACACCTCAGATTTCTTGCAGGATCAGAGCATTATCAATTCTCAGCATTGCCCTTTGGCTTATTTACTGCTCCCAGAGTATTCATGAAATGCCTGGCATCAGTAATTGCACACTGCAGACTTCAGGGGATTCAAATCTACCCATATCTGGACGACTGCCTTATACAAGCGGACAACAAGGAAAATTTGATAAAGGACTTGGCATATGCCATCCACCTACTACAGGCCTTGGGATACACAGTCAACATCCAAAAATCAAGACTTGTTCCATCCCAAAGGATAACCTTTTTGGGTGCAGATCTAGACACAACCACCCAAATGGCCTTTCTCACAGAAGAAAAATAAAAACAACTTCCGGATTACTTCATGAATCTGACAAGACAAACTCAGCTAACTGCAAGGAAAATCCTGCAGGCCCTGGTTTACATGGCATCCTGCATAATTCTGATTCCACAGGCCAGGCTACATATGAGAAAATTACAATGGTACCTAAGGAGTGTATGGTCTCAGCACAGTCGCAGTTTAGAAGCTTTGATACCAATCATTCCTTGCCTTCAAAAGGAATTCCTGTGGTGGGCGCATGCCTGACGGTCCAACAGAGGGTTGCCTTTCAACAAACCAAGAACAAAGCAAACCATCACCACGGACGCTTCGGACCGAGGATGGGGAGCACACATGGAGGGCAAATGTATCCAAGGCCTATGGTCTCAAGGACAGCTGCGCATGCACATAAACCAAAAGGAAATGCTGGCAGTGATGCACGCAATCGAGGCCTTCAAACCTTTCCTACATCAAGGTCACCTGTTAATAAGGACAGACAACACCACAGTCATGTGGTACATAAACAAGCAGGGAGGCACACATTCCTACCCTCTATGCAGGCTGACTATAAATCTATGGGAGCTGTGCCTGAAACTCAATATCCAACTACAGTCCCAGTTCGTGCCAGGGAAAGAAAATGTCCTGGCAGACAGCTTAAGCAGAACTACCATGGATGCACACGAATGGATGCTGCACCCAGAAATCTTCCTACTCTTAACAAAAGCATGGGGAAAGCCGGAGATAGATCTGTTCGCCTCCCCCCACAACCATCAACTGAAGACATTCTGCTCAAGGAGATATCACCCAAAAGCTTGGAGGGTGGACTCCCTCTCTTTCAGCTGGAAAGCTCTAAAAGTATATGCCTTCTCACCTCTCCCATTAATGTCCAAGGTTTTACTGAAGATCAGGGCAGAACAGCCAAGAGTGATTCTGATAGCTCCAGACTGGCCAAGGCAGCACTGGTACCCACTGTTGAGGAGCATGTCACAGGCGAAACCATGGCCTCTCCCCCTATGGCCTCCTCTTCTTCTGACGCAGAACAACTTCAAGATCGTGCATCCCAACTTGAAAACATTGCAACTAACTGCCTGGAAAATTCCATAAATCCCCCTCACAATAACTTATCACAGAGAGTAAGGGACTTTATTATGGAAGCTCGACGGCCTTCCACAAGGAAGACATACTCAGCAAAATGGAGAAGATTTCTCATTTGGAACACAACAAAAGGCTTAGATGTGTCAGTGGCGAGTATGACGCATATTCTGGAATACTTAGCAGAATTGTTCCACAATGGCCTGTCCTATTCTTCCATTAAGATTCATGCCTCAGCAATTTCAGCAGAATACAATGTGGATCCACCTATCTTCTCGCACCCTCTCCTCGGGCAATTTCTGAGAGGGATCAAAAACATCAATCCTCCAAGAAAACCCCCTTTACCTACTTGGGATCTCAACTTTGTGCTGGAGAAACTAACACTTCCTCCCTTTGAACCAGCAGCATCGGCAGATCTACAGTTTCCGTCTTGGAAAACTGCATTCCTTCTGGCCATAACTTCAGCAAGAAGAGTATCTGAGTTACAAGCTTTAATGGCAGTACAGCCATTTCTTATCTTCCATCAGGACAGAGTTTCACTAAGAACCAATCCTACTTTTATGCCAAAGGTGGTATCTAGGGTATCCCTGAACCAAGCTATTCACTTGCCTACATTCTTCCCAAATCCACAAAACAGAGGGGAAAAACTTCTACACACTCTGGATATACACAGACAACTACGCTACTACTTGGACAGAACTAAATGTTTCAGAAAAACTGACCAACTCCTTGTAGCATATGCTGCTGGGGTACAAGGAAAAGCAATTTCCAAACAGACAATTTCAAAGTGGATAGGAAATTGCATTCGATTTTGTTACTCCTTTCATGGAAAGACAGTTCCTGCAAACATCAGGCCTCATTCAACAAGGGCCACAGCCACCACTACAGCCTTCCTAAGAGGGGTGGTTACAAAGGACATTTTAGAAGCTGCTACATGGAGCTCTGTGCATACATTTGCCAAACATTACAATTTACCTTTATACTCCAGATCCAGAGCGGGTTTTGCTACAGCAGTCCTGCAGAGGATCTTAACTACACCATCCTTTTCTTAGTACCTCCTCCCCCAGATTGGCTATGGTATTCTACCCATATGTTATGACTGCAGATGCATCCTTGAAGGACATAGTACAGTTTTGTACCTACCATAAATGTAGATGTCCGATAGGTACGCATCTGCAGTCAGGGTTACCTCCCTCCTTCCCCTCTGTAGTATTCCTAGGGTACTTACCCCTCCATTAGCTAGCTGGGGGATCTATTATGGTGTATTTGTTTGTATGTATATATATGTATATATTTTTTTGGAAAATGTTTGGAATTTTACTGCATTCCTCCAAATTTGGCCTTCCTAGAGGGCACCTGGCATCTGGGGCAAGAAACACTGAGGAAAATGGCGTCGGCTGATGCTTTTATACCCCAGACGCCTGACGCCGGGAAAGTGCGACATCAGCCGAGGCCAGACCCAGACTTTGGAATCCGGCCGATCGAAGGGCTGCCTGAGGCAGGACAACCCATATGTTATGACTGCAGATGCATACCTATTGGACATCTACATTTATGGTAGGTACAAAACTGTACTTTCTCAGGAGTATTTTCCTAGGAGCCTCCCAGGATGTAGGTGCTAGGGACGCTGTCCCACGGGTAAGAATGTAGGCGGGATAGGACCACATAACATCAAGAAGTTATGTACTCACCATAACGTTTGATGTATGTAGTCCATCTCACCTCACATTCTTACTTACCCTCCCACCTTCCCCATGCCTGGAGGATTTGGAGGTTCGGTTGTCACCTGAGGAGTCCTTTTGATTAGTTAATATTTATATGGATGTGAGGTGTGTATGGAGTACAAATGTTTATTCGCAGCAAACTAGATCTGGGGATATGGAGCAGTGCACCATGGGATACCCTCTTAGCTCAGCCAATGAGAAACTTTGAACTAGTAAAATCGGCAGAGTCCAAGCCGATATTTAGCTCCGAACCCACGGGTAAGAAAGTGAGGCAAGATGGACTATATACATCGAACGTTATGGTGAGTACATAACTTCTTGTTTTTAACTTTTTAAATTTTAAATATAACAGGTTACATTTTTTCATTTTAGAGTTAGTATTGTTTTATATGAGTGTTCTACAGTATTTTAATTAGTTTTAATAATTTATAGTTTAATATAGTAATGTATTTAAGGTATTTATTCAGGTAGACTAGTTTTAGAGAACATATATGCATTAGTTTTCATTTATATTCAGCATTGCTCATTAATATGTATAAGGTTAATTGATTATCCATTCCCATTGGTGTATGTATGTTACTGGTGTATGTATGTTATATGAACTAGTTTTACTGAAGTAATGGTGTTCTGATCAAGTCTGTAACGAGTAGATGAAAGCGGTTAACCAGATGTCATTTTTGTGTAATAAAAGTATAATACACTAGCCTGTGCCTTTGTGCGTACGTTGAAGTGGTACAGTCAACAGCATTTTATTTGTGTTTTTAGATTTGTTTTCTGAGTTAATTTTCGCCGTTTTTTTTTTTGGTAATTTTGGTTCATAGTTTTGACTGCTTTGCTCAGTAAGTATTGTAACTAGTTCTATTTTGTGTGGTCTTATTTGCTATCTAGGATGGCTGTAAAGGCCTCTGGCTTTAAAAATTATAGTCCCCTGCAGGCACAAGATTTCCTACCCAATCAAGAGCCTTAAGACTTGTGTTTATATTACTTGGGAGCAGACCACTTAAATGTAGAATGAGCCCTGTGCTTCCTTTTGGAGTCCGGGCTCTTATCTATTAGAATAAGCTGGTGCTCCAAGATCTCCTCCATCCCAAACGGGAATTTTGAATTCGTTGCCCTCCACATCAACTTCACCATCTTCTAAGAAGCCAGACAAGAGTAAAACTTCTGAAAATAAGAAAAGGAGAGAAGTAAAAAATAAATAAAAACTGAAAGATTATTAAGTGATCCTTGGATCAGATGCCTCTTTTGGGCCCAGTGCAGAAAGCCCCTAGACTTTTCCATGTTCAAGCAGAACAAATTCAGATCCAGACTCCATCTCTGGCATGGTTTTTTTCTCCAGAGCTGACTAGTCCTAGACTCCACTCTCTTGTATTTCAGGGCAAATCAATTTGTTTCTCCAGACCACCTTCCTTGGTATCTTCATGTAGGTCCTTTCAGTTGTAGAAGCCTTTCCGAAGCACTCTTTGGATGCATGTTCAGGTAGAGGTCCTCCTGCCCCCCCCACCTTGAGTCGCTGTGTCTGGTACAAGCAACTTCCTTATTAGTTACTACTGCTCTGTTCTGTCCTGTGGATCTGGTGTCTGTGGTTCCAAGTGATGCCTGTTAGAAAACACTTTTGCAAAAAGCATGTCCTGCTTTGACCCCTGACAATTTACTTCACCCTTTTGACTCTTACACTGGATCGTGAAGGGTTTCAGAGCCAAATGGTCAGACTGAGGTACAGGAATTGAGCTTACCTCTGAAGTTATTTGAGCCACCTCTGCCTTTAGATGCTTTGGCCTTAGACACCTCTGCCCTGATGTTTGCTGCAGAGTCTGGTCTGGGCTAGAGGCATTTCTTCCTTAGAATCTTTGGATCCTAAGAGGTTTTCCTCTGTACAGATTTTGGCTTCAGCTTTTAAAGCATTTGAGAGGCTCCTGTCAAGATGTAGAATTTTCTCACGTTCACTTGGTACTGTGCTAACCCACTTTGGATCCTGGAGTGCCTCCCACACATCCCATTCTGCAGTTGGTCCTCATGTCTGCTAGCTCATCTACTTCATGTGTTGGCCTTGCCCACTGATGAGCTCAATGATTTTGTCTCAGAGGGCTAAAAAGGAGCCCAGTGTGGCAGAGCCAATCCTCAGAAAACCTGATTAAGTTCTTGTGCCTTCTAGAAATAGGCCACATTGGAGCAAAGGCCTTCCCGTAGATGCTATATTGGTAACAGCAGCCACTAAAAAAGAGCTTTCTGAAGAGAGCACTTCTGTCCATCCTGCTAACGGGGAGTGTTTGGCATTAGACAGATTTGGAAGTCAGATTTGTTAGTCAGAGATGCTTGTGCTTAGCTGGCTGAACTGCCTAGCTTGTTTGACTCTCTTCCCCAGGAACTTCACTAGGGAGATTTCCAAGTCCCTCTTGAGTTGTTTGCCTGCTGATATACAGAAAACGGGGGATGTTATGTAGTCCAATCTCGCCTACATTCTTACCCGTGGGTTCGGAGCCGAATGTCTGTTCCGACTCTGCCAACATTTTTAGCTTGAAGTCTTTCTATTGACTGGGCTAAGATGGTATCCCATGCTGCACTGCTGTCTATCCCCAGATCTCGTTTGCCGCTCGTGTAGCTCGGACGTGGTCTCGCTCTTGGCTGTGGCTAAGTACCCTTTTTCTTCATTATCAGAGAATTTGTTGCAAAACAAAAAGCTATTTTAATAGCTATTGTGTGTTCTTGTCTTGTGGAAAACTTGTGTTTTTGATCGTTCTTTCTGTGGTATCCCACTAGCTGTTTCCAACGGGCTAGGCCCGTTCTCAGTTAGAGGGCCTAGTCTGTCCCCTTGCTTTCATTGTGTCATAAAACTTTACCGGGACTAAAAACCATTTAAATTAGAGGTATTAGTCCTTTCCCCCTTGTGTTTGTGTCTTAGAATCGTTTAACTTTGAGATCTTGTGGTATTTGTTTGTTGTAGGCTTTTTCCCACCTTGTGACTGTTTGACCGTTGGTCCATTTATTCAGTGATTAATTGTCTTTGGTGCTTTATTATTGTTTGTTAACGATGTCCAAAGATACTAAGGAGCACAAGCCCTCGGGCTTCAAGAAATGCTCTAGGTGCAGTTATAAAATGTCCATTACCGATGGACACTGTCTGTGTGTATTGTCTGGGAGTGATTAATATCCAGGAGTTGTGCAGCCTCTGTCATGCCTTTAGTCCGCGAGTTCTTCAGGAAAGGAAGAATAAATTGATTTTGAATGGACTTCTGAAACCCTCCTTCGAGGAGGGTCTGAAGTGTGCTTCCAGCTCTAAGGCAAAATCCTCTAAATCAAGAAAGAGATCTCTGGCTCAATCAGTTTCCTCGGAGCCACCAGAGAAAATAGCAGTCTGCTTCTACATCCTCGGCTCCATTGTCCTTGGGGCCGCAGGAAGTGTCAGTTGTTATGGAACCTCCTTCGGCTCCAATCTTCTTGGAACCTGTTCGGAGCCGATCGCCTAACATTAGGCCAGTATCCCCTCCTCGTAGGTCCCCTTCGGAGAGGAGGTCTCAATCTCCTTCTGTATCCTCTAAATCCTCCAGGACCTTATCAGATGTGGACGTCAATAGAGTGGCGCAGAGACTCCTTCAGTCACCGGTTCTGGCAAAATTGTTCTTGGCTCCGACCCAGTCTGCTCTGGAGCCCGTCCCTCAACCTACTTCGGTACTTCCTCCTCCGAGCACACCTCTGCTTTCTGAGCCGGAGTGCTCGGCTCCATGTGATGTCCCCAGGTCTGGTCCGACAGCCCCTCCTGGCTTATCGGCGACGTCGGCTCGGACCCTGTCGGCACCATCCACAGGGTTCAGGACTCTGGATTCTTCAGTCGGACCAGAGGGAGAGGCTTCGGGACATCTCTCTGTTCCTAGTCTCCCTCTCGGTGCTTTGGCACGGGGAAGTTTGACTCCTCTTGTGGCTTCGGAGGCTGGTCGTTCTTCGGACTCGGGACCAGCCTTCGAGTCCATGCGGAGTGCGCTGGCCAGGTCGTCAGCAGCATCATGCGGGTCGGTCATTCTGTCCCCTACTACACCGGTGCAGGTCTCTGATCGCCATCTATCTCTAGACAGCAGAGCCCCAAGGCCTCAGGGTACCCCCATGAGTGGTCCCCACATTTCTGAGGGCCCCTCAGAGTTTTTGCCTGGGGAGCTGCCCAGAAAGAAGACGTGCAAGAGGAAGCTCATAAATTCCCAGGATGAGTCTTTCACATCAGACACCGTACTCGAGGAATCAGAGGGGTCCCCCAAGTTATCCTCTGAGGATGTTTCTTTCTGTGACATTTTAGAGATTTTCAAAGAGGTGACTGGCCATCCCCCTCCGAGGAGGAGTTGGTCTTCCTGTAGGCCTTTGGTGCTCAGCCCTCCGCCTCCTGGGTATTTCCACCCTTTGACGAGCTTCTGGATTTGGTTTGTCGAAGGGTGTGGGGAAACCCCTGTCTCTGTGGAACCAGTCCCCAGTAGACCCAATAAATTTTTGTCTGCTCCATCTGATAAGGAATTTCTGTCCGAGGGAGTCCCTGTGGATGCCATGGTGGTGGCAGCTGCCACTCGGAAGGAATTAGCTGAGACTTCTTCCACCGTCCATCCCCCTAACAAGGAGTTTAGGACTGTGGACCGGTACGGGAAGTATACCTTTTCTTCAGCGACCTTTACCATACGGTCACTGAATTATTTATCACACTTTACATGGCTCCAGAGAGACCTCCTCAAGGAGCTTGGAGATACTCTCCCGGGTAACGTTTCTGAGGCAGTGGCCCAGATAGTCAACGCTCAGATGTCTACCCTCAATTCCATTGAAACTCCTCCATGAGGCTAATCTCATATGCAGCCGAAGGAGCGAGTAGGGCAGCAAGTTCAGGAGTTGCTCTTAGGAGGCAGGCCTGGATGCGCCTTTGTCATTTCGTGGAGGCCTTCACGTCTTCATTCACCGATGCCCCTTTTGATGGTTCCTCTTTGTTTGGAACCAAGGTGAAAGACACACTCACCAGGTGCGAGCAGGAGGAAAAAACTCTGTCTGCCGTAGGAGTCCGTTTTTCCCTTCCCTCTAGGCCTTATCCCAAGGCCCGGAGGGGTGGCAAAATGTGGTTCAAGAAATCGGAGTTTTTTTCCCGGTGCACAAGGTGAGCCCCCCTCCAGAGGCAGGGGAGGGGGTGGTTATTCAGGAAGACTCCGCCCTAGGGGCAGAGGAGGCCCCTGTAACTCGGGAGACCGGGATTCCTTTTGTGGTTCTCCCTACCGCCGCTCCTGATGGGAGGCCCGACTGTCCGTTCCGGTACTAGTAGGGGGTCAAATCTCATTATACCCGGAGGCCTGGCAAGACCTCACCCAGGACCAATGGATTCTACGAATAATTTCCGGAGGATGTCATCCCCTTCTCATCAAATCCCCTTCCAATCAAGAAAATCCCGGATGTTCCACCCAGTCAAAGGGATTACGCAGCTTCAGAAGTTTCAAAGCTGCTAGAAAAAGGAGCCATCCAACATGTTCCCTCAGACCAGATTGGATTAGGGACTTACTCCAGATTCTTTTTGGTGCCGAAAAGGACAGGGGACCTGAGACCCGTATTTGATCTCAGCCAATTGAACACCCATGTGCAAAAGTCCAAGTTCCGAATAGTCACATTGCAGTCTATTCTCCCATTGTTGGGAAAAGAAGTGTGGATGTGCCCCATCGAACTCAAGGATGCTTACTACCACATAAAGATGGACAGGGCATCCAGAAGTCATCTACGCTTCCGGTTGGGAGCCAGTCATTTTCAGTTTCGAGCCCTGCCTTTTGGTCTCACCACAGCCCCCAGGGTGTTTACCAAATGCATGGCAGTGGTGACTGCTCACTTGAGACATCGGGGATTCCAAGTGTTTCCATATCTGGACAACTGGCTCCTTACTGCCACCACCAGGCATCTACTACTTCAGACCAGGGACGCTACTATCAACCTGTGTCAACAGTTTGGCATCACATTGAACTGGGAAAAGTCTGCCTTGTTGCCCTCACAGCGTGTCACTTTTATAGTCGCTGAACTAGACACCGTCCTCATGCGAGCGTTTCTACCATAGGAAAGAATCAGATTCCTACAACAACAAGTTCATGCCTTGCTCCCTCTGAGAAGAGCGAAGGCAAAATGGGTCCTCCAACTGTTGGGGACAATGGCTGCTACGATTGTTAGGCCCTCTGGCAAGGTTACATATGAGGCTCCTTCAGTGACTTCTCTTTGCCCAGTGGTCTCCAACGTCTTCCACTTTCTCACCCTATTCTAGTCAGACAGGTGTAAACAGGATCTCAGTTGATGGCTTCGCGCCAACAACCTGAATGCAGGAAAGCCTTTCGTTTCTGCGCCCCCGATTGCCATGATTACCACGGATGCCTCCCAGATGGGGTGGGGGGGGGCATTATCTAGACAGGACAGTCCAAGGCACGTGGCAAGAGCACAAGATGCATGTGCATATCAGTGTCCTGGAGATGAGAGCTGTGCTACTAGCGTTGCAAGCACTTCAGAGTTTTCTTCCCCTCGGGACTATTGCAATCCACTTGGACAATATGTCAGTGGTATGGTATCTGAACAAGCAGGGAGGAACCAAGTCTTCTCCCCTTTGCAGAGAGGCCATGTGAGTGTGGCAGTGGGCAGGGTCTTCCCAATGTTTTCTGGTGGCAACGCACATTCTGGAGAAGTCCATTGTGATCGCGGACAGGCTAAGCAGAGCTATTCTGATGGCTTACGAGTGGTCCCTGAACTGTCAAGTTGCGGAACAGATCTTCCCGCAGGTGGGGTTAGCCTTGCTGCAACCTTTTTGCCAGCCCCCCCAATGCCAAATGCAGCAGCTACTTCACGTTGATCCCCACTCAGGGGGAGTCACCCAGGGATGCTATAGTCCACGATTGGCCCTCCAGTCTACTATATGCCTTCCCTCCGGTCCCCTTGCTGTCAAAGGTTATTCAGAAAGCGCAGTCCTTGGGAAGCAGAATGATTCTGATTGCCCCACACTGGCCTCATCAAATTTGGTTCCCCTTTCTCCATCCCTGTCTCATGGACACTCCTTGGATTCTGGACCCACAACCAGACTTACTGACATGCATGTCAGGGCAGCTCCATCCCTCTCTTCGGACTCTCCATTTGGCAGCCTGGCTACTCCACTTCCGTCATTAGTTAGGCTTCATCATTTTTCGCCAGAGGTGGTTCATATTTTATCTTCCTCTCATAAGCCCTCGACCAGGAAGATTTTACAGTAAATGGAAGAGGTTTTCAATCTGGGCGCATACCAAAAAGATTGACCCTTACACAGCTCCAATTTCGTCTGCATTGGAGTTTTTGTCTATGCTGTTTAACCAGGATTCAGCGGCCGCAACCGTTAAAGTCCAGTTGGCGGCGATTTCTACCTTTCATGTCGCAGACTAGCCTAGCCTGATGGCACATAGACTCTGTAAGGCCTTCCTGAAGGGCACTTTGTTACTTCGTTCTCCGGTATTGGAACCTGTCATGCCTTGGGACTTAAACTTTGTTCTACAGGGTCTTACTTCACCCCCCTTTGAGCCTGCAGCCACTTGAGATGTAAAATTCTTAACTTGGAAGACTGTCTTTTTAGTAGCCATCACGTCAGCCAGACTCGTTTCTGGGCTTCAAGCTTAATCAGTCAAACCCCCTTATTTGATTTTTCATAATGACAAGGTTCATCTCAGACCGAACCCCTCCTTTCTTCCCAAAGTGGCGTCGATCAGTAACCTTAACCAATCTATTGAATTGCCAGTGTTTTTTCCCCAGTTCTCAAACGAGGCAGAATTCAAATTTCATCAGTTGGATGTACACAGACAATTACGTCTTTATTTGCACAGAACCTTTTCGGAAAACCGAATTAGGTCTCCTGTCTCCAAAGTTACATTGTCCAAGTGGATCTCCAGATGTCCTTCAAGGATGCATCTGCAGTCATCCCATATGGGTTGTCCTGCCTCAGGCAGCCCTTCGGTCGGACGGATTCCAAAGTCTGGGTCTGGCCTCGGCTGATGTCGCACTTTCCCCGACATCAGAGCGTCTGGGGTATAAAAGCATCAGCCGACACCATTTTCCTCAGTCTTTCTTGCTGCGTGGTGCCCGAAGCAGAAGCAGTTCGCAAGTGCCGGTCGGCCAACTCTTGTGATCCAGCTACCGAAGACTTCGAAAAAGCTAAGTACCCCGTTGGGGACTCTTTCGGGACTCTTTCTTGCCTCAGCCGATGTCAGATAAAGTTAATAATTGTTTAACTTGTGGGAAACAAATACCTCATAAGGATTTCCACTCTTACTGCCTCCCCTGCCTAGGCCCAGACCACGACGTCTTGGCCTGTTCTGCCTGTGCTTCCTTCAACCGACGAACTCTTAGACATCGGTCGGAGTTTGCAGAGGAATTCTTTGGGGCTAGTTTTGCTTACAAGATGCCGTCGGAGACTCCGACTTCGCATTTAGTTAAGAAACGGAAGGACCAGGACCGACACACGCGGGCCGTGGTTTCGGCTGAAACCACGGTCAGGCCTACTGCGAGTGCCTCTGTCTCGGCTGAAACAGAGTCCTTGGTACTTCCGATTACCGAAACCGCACAACCGACTACCTCGGCCCCGGCCGAGTCGGTTATTGAATTACCTTCTGAAACTGGTGTCCAGGAACCTTCCGACACCATTCCTTTAGACAAGTCTACTCCTGCACGTGGTGCAGCCAGACCTCCTGCATCCATGTCCATTAAGGCTTTCTCTAGGGCTAAAGCTGCTAAACTTACTAAAGCTTTGCCTCCCAAGGTTACCTCTGAGACCTTCTACTGGCTCACAGATTCTTAGCTTAGCAGAGGATCTTATCTCCTTAATTAGAGGTTCTCAACCTCATCCGGACAGGGGCTCTCAACCACCTCCAGACAAAAGGCCCAGGGTTGAGCCCTCTGACCCCCACTCCTCAGATGAGTCCTCAGATGAGTCCACTGATGGCTCTACTCTGTCAGACCACCAGGAGGAGGCTTATTCGGCCTACGAGGATTCTGATGCTGAAGAATCTATTCCCTCGGCCTCCCCTCCTGAAGAGTTTTCCTTTGGAGAGACATTGCACTCTGAGAGAACATTTTCAATGGCAGGGTCAGGAATTCTCTGATTCTAGAAAGAGATTAAGGACCTTTTTACATTTACCTCAGCATAGGCCTTTAGCTATACCTCCTGTTTTGAATGTTATTGATGATGTGTACTCTGATGCTAGTACAGCCCCTGACTCTCTCCTCCGGCTCCTGCCAAACCTGATAGGTACTACAGGGTCCCGGACTCACATCTACACCTGTACAAGGCCCACTCTGCTGATCCAGAAACTATTTCCCAGGGCCCAAAAGGGGTTGCAGCTGCCACTGCTAGGAATCCTCTACCCTCTGAAAGGGAGTCCAGAGCTTTAGAGAGATGGGGTAAGAAAGTGTATACTTCTGCAACTCTTTCCATGAGGGCATTACATTGTCAATTTCATATGATACAGTACCAAGAGTATTTGTTAGATGAACCCCTTGATCGCAAATCCCTTCAGGATCTGGTACATAACTCCCAGCAGGTTAGTAACCATTTCTTGCAGTGTGGTTATGATGCATTGGAAGCTTCATGTAGGTCAGCTATGACAGGTGCAGTCATACGTAGGCATGCCTGGCTTGAAGGAACAATCTCTGCCAGACCATGTTAAAGCTAAGCTTTTGGATGCTGCTATGGAAAAACAAAAATTATTTGGTTCCACGGCTCAAGAGGTCTTAAAGAAATTTGAAGAAAAGGCAAAATCTGTGCACAGTCAAAGACTTTCTGCAAGTCCAACCACTGAGATTCAGCAGAAATTGGCCTACTAAGAATTGGTCCTTTCTGGACTCAGACAGATCTCAGAGAGGCAGGAATAGGCGTGCCAGAGGTAGAGGGCAAGCTAGAGGCTCTTGCAGAGGCCGTCAATGGCAGCCTCCCAACCAGAGAGGTAGTGTAGGAACTACAACTGCTACACCAGGACAGACTCAATGACTTTGTTTTGACTCCGCCGACCAGGGCTCAATTAGAAGCACCTTTGGGCGGAAAGCTTTCTTTATTTTCAAAAAATTGGCACAGCATTACAAGGGACACATGGACACTGCAAATAATAGACAAAGGATACAGGTTCCATTTCCACACATTGCCAAAAAGAAAAGGCATGCCAGACTTGCCACCAAATCAGAGGGCAGAGGCTTTGAAACAAATTTCCAACTTAATACAAATGAAAGCTATAGAAAAGGTACCTCTTTCAGAACAAGGCCAAGGATTTTACTCCAGATTATTCCTTGTTCCAAGAAAAGAAAATCAATGGAGGCCTATTCTCGACTTGTCCGCACTGAATACTTACCTCATTGTGCCAAAATTCAAAATGCTGACTCTACAGCAACTCCTTCCCATGCTGGGCAAGAGGTCTTGGCTGGTGACTCTAGACCTCAAGGAGGCATACCTGCATGTCCCTATCAGACAAAGTTGCGGAAGACGCCTCAGATTTCTTGCAGGGTCAGAGCATTATCAATTCTCAGCATTGCCCTTTGGCTTATATACTGCGCCCAGAGTATTCACGAAATGCCTGGCATCAGTAATTGCACACTGCAGACTTCAGGGGATTCAAATTTACCCATATCTGGACGACTGCCTTATACAAGCGGACAGCAAGCAAACTTTGTTAAAGGACTTTGATTATGCCATCCACCTACTGCAGGCCTTGGGATATACAGTCAACATCCACAATTCAAGACTTGTTCCATCCCAAAGAATAACTTTTCTGGGTGCGGATCTAGACACAACCACCCAAATGGCCTTTCTCACAGAAGAAAAACAAACAACTACCGGATTACTTCAAGTATCTGACCAGACGAACTCAGCTGACTGCAAGGAAAATCCTGCAGGCCCTGGGTTACATGGCATCTTGCATTCTTCTGATCCCACAAGCAAGGCTGCATATGAGAAAATTACAATGGCACCTAAGGAGTTTATGGACTCAGCACAGTCACAGCTTAGAAACCTTGATCCCACTCATTCCATGCCTCCAAAAGGAATTTCTGTGGTGGGCTCAAGCCTGCCAGTCGAACAGCGGGTTGCCCTTAAGCAAGCCAAGAGCCAACCAAACCATCACTACGGACGCTTCAGACCAAGGTTGGGGAGCACACATGGAGGGCAGATGTATCCAAGGGCTATGGTCACAAAGAGAGCTGCATGCACATAAACCAAAAGGAAATGCTGGCAGTGATACAAGCAATCGAGGCCTTCAAACCTTTTCTTCATCAAGGCCACCTACTCATAAGGACAGACAACACCACAGTTATGTGGTACATAAACAAGCAAGGAGGCACCCATTCCTACCCTCTTTGCAGACTGGCAATGAATCTATGGGAACTTTCCTTGAAACTCAATATACAGCTGCAGTCCCAGTTCATGCCAGGGAAAGACAATATACTGGCAGACAGCTTAAGCAGAAATACCATGGATGCACACGAATGGATGCTGCACCCAGACATCTTCTTACTCATAACACAATCATGGGGAAGGCCGGAAATAGATCTGTTCGCCTCCCCCCACAATCATCAACTGAAGAAATTCTGCTCAAGGACATACCACCCACAAGCATGGAAAGTGGACGCTCTCTCTTTCAGCTGGAAAACTCTAACAGTGTATGCTTTTCCACCTCTCCCATTAATGACCAAGGTCTTACTGAAGATGCAGCCCAGAGTGATTCTGATAGCTCCAAACTGGCCAAGACGGCACTGGTACCCACTGTTAAAGAGCACATCACAGACGAAACCGTGGCCTCTCCCCCTATGGCCACTTCTACTGACGCAGCACAATTTCAAGACTCTGCATTCCAACCTGAAAACCTTGCAGCTAACTGCCTGGAAAATACCATGACCCCTCCTCAGGATAAGCTATCCCAGAGAGTGAAGGATATTATTATGGAAGCTCGACGGCCTTCCACAAGGAAGCCATATTCAGCAAAATGGGAAAAGATTTCACACTTGGAACACAACAAAGGGCCTAGATGTGACAGTGATGAACGTGGCACATATACTGGAATATTTGGCAGAATTGTTCCACAACAGCCTGTCTTACTTTTCCATTAAGATACATGCCTCAGCAATTTCGGCAGAATACAATGTTAATCCACCTGTCTTCTCTCATCCTCTCCTGAGACAGTTTCTAAGAGGAATCAAAAACATCAATCCTCCAAGGAAACCACCTCTGCCTACTTGGGACCTTAACTTCGTGTTGGAAAAACTAACTCTTCCTCCCTTTGAACCAGCAGCATCTGCAGATCTACAGTTTCTGTCTTGGAAAACTGCCTTCCTTCTGGCCATAACCTCAGCAAGAAGAGTATCTGAGTTACAAGCTCTAATATTTCTTATCTTTCATCGGGACAGAGTTTCATTGAGAACCAATCCTACATTTATGCCAAAGGTGGTATCCAGGGTATCTTTGAACCAAGCTATTCACTTGCCTACATTCTTCCCACAACCACAAAATAAAGGGGAGAAACTTCTGCACACCCTGGACATACACAGACAGTTGCGCTACTACTTGGACAGAACTAAAAGTTACAGAAAGACTGACCAGCTGTTTGTAGCATATGCTGCTGGGACACAAGGAAAAGCAATTTCCAAACAGACAATTTCAAAATGGATAGGAAATTGCATTCGTTTTTGTTACTCCTTTCATGGAAAAACTGTGCCATCTGACATTAGACCTCATTCCACGAGAGCCACAGCCTTCCTAAGAGGGGTGGCTACCAAGGACATTTTAGAAGCTGCTACATAGAGCTCCGTGCATACATTTGCCAAGCATTACAATTTACCTTTATACTCCAGATCCAGAGCAGGCTTTGCTACGGCAGTCCTGCAGGGTATCTTAGCTACACCATCCTTTACTTAGTACCTCCACCCCCAGATTGGCTATGGTATTCTACCCATATGTGATGACTACAGATGCATCCTTGAAGGACATAGTACAGTTTTGTACCTACCATAAATGTAGATGTCCGATAGGTATGCATCTGCAGTCAGGTTTACCCTCACTCCCCTCTGTGGTATACTTCTTTGGTACTTACCCCTCTTATAGCTAGCTGGGGGGATCTATTATGGTGTATTTGTTTTTATAGTACTGTGCATGTTTGGATTTGTTTTTGCAATGCATATCTCCAAATTTTAGCCTTCCATAGAGGGCACCTGGCATTTGGGGCAAGAAAAACTGAGGAAAATGGCGTCGGCTGATGCTTTTATATCCCAGACGTTCTGACGTCGGGGAAAGTGCGACATCAGCCGAGGCCAGACCCAGACTTTGGAATCCAGCCGACCGAAGGGCTGCCTGAGGCAGGACAACCCATATGTGATGACTGCAGATGCATACCTATCGGACATCTACATTTATGGTAGGTACAAAACTGTACTTTGTATTTCTTTCATTTATTCCTTTGGGGTGGGGGGGCTAAAGATTTACCATTTCGGGTGAAGGCTCACTCCACTCTGTCTGTATCTACATCTACAGCTTTTCAGGCTAGATTGTCTATGGATGATATTTGTGCTGCGGCTACTTGGGCATCTCCTCACACCTTCGTTACTCATTACACGTTGGATGTGGTATCTAGGGGCAGGTCTTCCTTTGGTTCCATAGTGCTCAGGAGCATTTTCTACTGAGCCTCCCAGGATTTAGGCGCTGGGGACGCTGTCCCACGGGTAAGAATGTAGGCGAGATTGGACTACATAACATCATGAAGTTGTGTACTCATCATAACGTTCGATGTATGTAGTCCATCTCTCCTCACATTCTTACTTACCCCCTCCTTCCCCCATCCTGGAGGATCTGGAGGTTAGGTCAGTTTCAGAGCTCCCTTCATTATTGGTTTGTTCCTTTCCTTAGGTGTTATACATGGAGAATGAGTGCTGGGGTCGCAGCAAACTCTATCTGGGGATAGAGAGCAGTGCGGCATGGGATACCATCTTAGCCCAGCCACTAGAAATACGTCGAGCTAAAAAAGTTAGCAGAGTCTGAGCTGACATTCTGCTCCAAACCCACGGGTAAGAATGTGAGGCTAGATGGACTACATACATCGAATGTTATGGTGAGTACATAACTTCTTGATTCACAGCTGTCTACCTTCCATTCTATGTCCAATGTGTCCACGTGCTTGCTTTAGAACTCGGAAGATGGTAGTTCGAGAGTGGTAAGCACTGGGAATCGCTATTCCTTGGCACACCTGGAATGCACCTCTGCGATTTTTGTAGAGCTTCAAGACATCCTTCAGTGCTATAGTCAGTAGTTCAACACCCTTTGGACCAACGTTCAAAGTTCTGCTCACCAGAAGCAAGCAGTAGGGCAAAATTGTCTGTAGTAGGCATGTTTTTCTATCTCTGCAAAAGACATTCTTCCAGAACCTGAAGGGTGGAAAGAAACTGTGTGGTTTTGTAAGTCCCAGAATTTTGCCTAGGACACTGGTTACAGAACCCCCCACCCAGGGCAGAGGTGGGAATAATTTCAATGGACGTCACCTGAGTGGCAGAGATGGACTGCAGGATTAAAGATCTCGAGGCTCCTTCACTGAGAAACCCTTCCAGCACTTCTGAATGGTTATTTATTAATCCAATAAAAAGCAAAACCGCCCTAGATCCAAGAGGTTGAAAAAAGGCACGGATCAGCTCTGATAACCCATCTGTTGAGGATGAAAGAAGACAGCAGTAATCTAGCATTAAGGTAAGTATATAATCTTGGTTTATGACCTGTTTATCATGGTTTTTATGGTTACAACATTATTTCAGGAAAAGAATGAAATAATTACTGCAGTATTTAGTTTAATTGATGTCCACATAACTAGAGAGAGGGATGATCATCATTCTCGCTGCTGCAGTAGCACTTGGGCTATAGGTTGTCTCTTGCCTAGGAAACAGCCAATGACCAGATTCAAAAAGCTCTGATCCCCCAACACACTCTGTCACTGACTGACTGCTGATTAGTTAATCCTAAGGAGAGTAATTAATAGGTTGAATGAAGCTTTCTTTAGTACATACTTGCCATCTTGTGAAGAGCATCTTTCAGGCTTCATAGGAGCAGCTGTGAGCTAAGAGCTTCATTTCTGGTAGATAATTCCCCATTGGGGAATCCCTCTCCTCAGAATAAATGATTTTCTTAAAAGAACAATTTCTGTTAGACTAAAAGCACAATTTCCTGTTTAAGAAACCTGGTACTTTTTTCACTATGTCGGAAGTTATCTGTCGGGGACAGTTACTTATAGCTACAACTGTTTAAGGTGTTTGAAGCTAATTTTGTGAAAAGTCATCTACTAATGTAAACTTAAACTTTGATTTTTAAATGTTACAGAGAAATGGGTGGGAGTTTCAATGTAATGCTTATGCTCACTTTGTGACAAGCTACTTGTACTCACACTGACAGAATCAAAATGGTATGAACAGTACTGACAGGGTGATTTTGTTCTGTTTCCCTTTTATAAGTTAAGGGACTGGAGAAAGTGTCGGTTTGTGTGCTGCTTGTGAACACTGTGTGACAACTTACCTGCCAACCGACTCACTGTAGCCATGTTTAGCACTTTTGGTGGTGCTTCCTCTGTTCTAGCATGGATACTCATTGTCTTCTGACTACCTGATCCTGCAGTATCTAGTAAGGAAAAAAAAATCACTTGCTAAGGAGTCCTTGCTGCTGTTGTGGGGTCAGTCCACACCTCCCGACGGTAGTGGGCAAAACTGCAGTAGCTATTGGTTATTCCTCAAACCACTGACTTCTCCATCTTTCTCTGCTGGTATGAACCGGAAGTCAGCCATATCCTGTTTGTGTTCCAGTATGGACGTGGGAGAGCCATCTTTTCTGGGCCTGGGAGACTTTCCAGGTGATTCTTCAGTGTAACTGGGGCAATAGACCATTATTAGATTGGGCAGACATCCATCCTTCCAGTCAGTACTCTTCTGCTGGAACTCCTGTTAAGAAATAACTTTTTCAGAAAAACAATGTTTTTTTATTACTGTTTGTTTTTTAAAGAAGAGCTCCTTACCTTGTCTTGACAGACATTACAGGCAGTAAATCCTGTTACACAAACCTTTACAAATTGGCATTCCTTGTGAAGTTATTCCTCAGGAAACTGGATCTGGTTCTAATTTTTAAAAACTGTAGGGCTGCTTCTCCTGCAAATTCCCAAGCCCAACTCTCTTGTAAGGAAAAGTTTAATTTTCCTCCTTTGGAGAAATCAGGACATTGCCAGGGCAAATGATGTAATTTTACAGGAACAAGTAAGTGTTTCCCTTGAAATGAGGAGACATGATATGTTACAAGTGGGTATACCTCATTCCTCTCCCTCGTCCGATTAACCCTGGAGAATGTGAATGGTGCCAGTAGTCATCCTGATATCCAGATGTTGGTCCCTAAAAAAGGCAGATAAGCTGTATAAGGTACCACAGGCTATTAAATTGGCCTTCTCTCCTTTGGTCTGATACAGCTGCCATTTCAGCTGCGTCTCATGCTGGCAACAGGCTGATACTTGGTACAGCCCTTCACCTGGTGATAAAAGAAGGTCGTGTTATACCATATTGCTAAGAGAAGGTTGTTGTCTCCCCCCCCCCCCCCCCCCCATTATCCTTCTGAATTATCAGGCAGCTATGTGGAAGTTGATGGTTTGTCTTATGTACAGTCTGAGAGATATTTGCTTCCACTCTTCCTACAGAAGAAAGCTCTTTTTTTTGAACTAGACCATTTTTACCCTTTTCTTGGGTATGTAAACATGCTTTTGAAGAGTGTACGATTGTGATTGTGTCAACACTGTCTAGGGTCACTTGTACTGCTACACTGTTGAGAAAATATGCTTGGGTAAGTAACCAAACATTTCCTGATGAGGTATAGATGTCCTTCAAGAATGCAACTGCAGTCCTGACATATGGGTTGTCCTGCCTCAGGCAGCCCTTCGGTCGGCCTGATTCCAAAGTCTGGGTCCGGCGTCGGCTGATGTCGCCTCCTCCCCGACGTCAGAGCGGCTGGGGTATAAAAGGATCAGCCGACGCCATCTTCCTCAGTCTTTCTTGCCGCGCGGTGCCCGAAGCAGAAGCAGTTCGCAAGTGCCAGTCGGCCAGCTCCTGTGTTTTCCGATACCGAAGTCATCAAAAAGCTAAGTACCCCGTTGGGGAACCTTTTCTTGCCTCAGCCGATGTCAGACAAAACTGCAAAAGTTAATAATTGCTTGTCTTGTGGTAAACAAATACCTCATAAGGACTTCCATTCTTACTGCCTTCCCTGCCTCGGCCCAGACCACGACGTCTCTGCCTCTGCTGCCTGTGCTTGCTTCAATAAGCGCACACTTAGGCGCCGGGCAGAATTTGCTGAAGACTTTTTTGGGGAAAATTACTCCTATATTATGCCATCGGAACTACCGACAGCACATGTTTCCAAAAAACGGAAGGACCGGGACCGACATTCGCGGCCCGCGACTTCCATCGACACCACGCTAAAGCCTACCACGAGTGCATCGGTCTCTTCGGAGGCGGTAATTCAACCGCTCCAGGCCGACGACACTGCTCTACCGCACACTTCGGTCCCGGAGGCTTCCCCGGTGCCGGTTGTTGATTTTCCTCCTGAAATCGAAGCCCAAGATCCGGTGGACAAAGTTACTCCAGCACGTGGGGCAGCTAGGCCTCCTGTGTCTATGTCCATCAAGGCCTACACACGTGCTAAGGCTGCCAGTCAGGCTAAGTCTCACCCTCCTAAATCTTTTTCACAGGGTCCCACTTCTGATAAACAGATCATGACTTTAGCTGCAGATCTAATTTCTTTAATCAGGGGCTCTCAGGCTCATCCAGACAGAGGTTCTCCGCCGCCTTCAGACAAAAGGCCTAGGGTTGAGCAGACAGATACCCTTTCCTCAGATGAAGCCTCTGGTGAGTCAGGCCTTTCAGATTCCCAAGAAGAATCATTCCCGGCCTACGAGGATTCTGATGCTGATGAATCCATTCCCTCTGCCTCTCCTCCTGAGGATATTTCTTTCGGGGAAATTCTCCACTCCATGAGAGAGCATTTTCAGTGGCAGGGCCAGGATTTCTCCGACTCTAGGAAAAGGCTTCGGACTTTCCTTAAGTTACCCCAGCACAGGCCCGTAGCTATTCCCCCAGTGTTAGATGTATTGGATGATGTACTCAGACTCCAGTACTTCTGATTCTCTCCCTCCTGCTCCTGTCAAGCCTGACAGATATTACAGGGTTCCTGAAACTCAAACATCTCTGCAAGGCCCACTCTGTTGATCTAGAAACTATTTCTCAGGGGCCCAAAGGAGTGGCCACTTCCACGGCCAAAAATCCTTTGCCCGCAGACAGGGAATCTAGGTCCCTGGAGAGGTGGGGTAAAAAAGTTTATACCTCTACCACCCTTGCCATGAGGGGTCTTAACTGTCTTTTTCATATGTTTCAGTATCAGGATTACTTGATGGATGATTTGCAGAAAAAGTTAGCCTCTCCTGAGCCTTTAGATAGAAAGGCCTTGCAGGATTTGGTTCATAACACTCAGCAGGTTAGCAATCATTTTCTTCAGTGTGGTTATGATGCATTGGAAGCTTCATGTTGGGCAGCTATGACAGAGGCCGACATACTTAGACATGCTTGGTTGAAAGAACAGACATTGCCAGATCATGTTAAAGTAAAGCTTTTAGATGCACCTCTGGAAAAAGACAAGCTATTTGGTGCTAATGCACAGGGTGTGTTGAAATCAATTGAGGAAAAGGCTAAATCAGTACAAACGGTCAAAGATTTCCTCCAGGTTCAGCCACCAAGGTTCAGCAGGAATTTACCTTCGAAGAATTGGTCCTTTCCAGACACTGACCAGTTTCAAAGGGGAAAAAACAGGCGTGCTCGAGGTAGAGGGCAATATGGCAACCAACTAATCAGAGAAGTGGCGCAGGGACTCCTACTGCTCCACAGGGACAATCACAATGACTTGACTTTGACACCGCCGACCAAGGCTCAAAGAGAAGCACCTTTAGGCGGAAAATTATCCTTATTTTCAAAAAATTGGCACATTTTTACAAAGGACAAATGGATTTTGGACATAATAGACAAAGGTTACAGGTTCCACTTCCATACCTTACCAACAAGACAAGGCATGCCAAACCTGCCACAAAATCAAAGGGCAGAGGCACTCATACAAGTTTCAAAGCTGCTACAAATCAAAGCAATAGAAGAGGTTCCTCCTCAGGAACAAGGCCAGGGATTCTACTCAAGACTGTTCCTTGTTCCAAGAAAAGAAAAGCAATGGAGACCTATACTGGACTTGTCCGCTCTAAACACTTTTCTCACTGTGCCAAAATTCAAAATGCTGACGTTACAGCAACTTCTTCCCATGCTGGGCAAGGGGTCTTGGCTGGTTACTCTGGACCTCAAGGAGGCATACCTGCATGTCCCAATCAGACACAGCTGCAGAAGATACCTCCGATTTCTTGCAGGGTCAGAGCATTATCAATTCTCAGCATTGCCTTTTGGCTTGTCTACTGCGCCCAGAGTATTCACAAAATGCCTGGCATCAGTAATTGCACATTGCAGACTTCAGGGGATACAAATATATCCATACCTGGACGACTGCCTTATACAAGCAGACAGCAAGCAAGCCTTGATAAGGAACTTGGACTATGTCATGCACTTACTACAGGCTTTGGGATACACAGTCAACATTCAAAAATCAAGACAACTGCCATCCCAACAAATAATTTTTCTAGGAGCCAAACTGGACACTAACTCACAAATGGCTTTCCTCACAGAAGAAAAACAATAACAATTACCAGATTACTTCGAAAGCCTAGCAAAGCACACCCAAATGACTGCAAGGAAAATCCTGCAGGCCCTGGGTTTCATGGCATCTTGCATTCTTCTGATTCCACTGGCAAGACTACACATGAGAACTACAATGGTACCTAAAAAGTTTATGGTCTCAACACAGCCACAACTTAGAAGCAATTATTCCACTCATTCCATGTCTACAAAAGGAATTTTTGTGGTGGGCACAAGCAATCCAGCTAAACAAAGGCATGTCTTTCAGCAAACCTCAAGCAAGCCAAACCATTACAACAGATGCCTCAGATCATGGATGGGGGGCGCACATGGAAGGCAGATGCATTCAAGGGCAATGGACTCCCCGGGAATTACATCTGCACATCAATCAAAAAGAGATGCTGGCAGTGATTCATGCCATCGAGGCCTTCGGAAAATTTCTTCAGCAAGGTCATCTGTTAATAAAGACAGACAACACCACTGTTATGTGGTACATAAACAAACAGGGAGGCACCCATTCTTACCCCCTCTGCAGACTAACAGTGACTCTTTGGGAAAAGTCCCTGAACCTGAACATACAGTTGCAATCCCAGTTTGTTCCAGGCAAGGACAATGTTCTGGCGGACAGTCTAAGCAGAAACATTATGGACCCGCACGAATGGATGTTGCATCCAGATATTTTTTCACAAATAACTCCTGCATGGGGAAGGCTGGACATAGATCTTTTTGCCTCACACCACAATCATCATCTGAAGTTCTGCTCAAGGACACACCATCCTCAAGCCTGGAGAATGGATGCTCTCTCCTTCAGCTGGAATTCTCTAACAATCTATGCATTCCCACATCTACCATTAATGACCAAGGTGTTGCTGAAGATCAAAGCAGAACAACCGAAAGGCATTTTGATAGCTCCAGACTGGCCAAGACAGCACTGGTATCCATTATTAAGGAGCATAACTCGCACCAAGCCGTGGCCCCTGCCTCAATGGCCTCTGCTTATAACTCAGCACAATTACAGGACGGTTCATCCCAACCTGAAAACATTGCAACTGACAGCTTGGAGGGTTCCATGACTTCTCCCCATATTTCTCTCTCCAAAAAAGTTCAAGAGATCTTACTGAAAGCACGCAGGCCTTCCACCAGAAAAGCTTATTCAGCCAAATGGAAGAGATTCAACATCTGGAATGCCAACAAGGGTCAGGATGCATCAGTACTGAACATCCCACAGATACTAGAATACTTGGCAGAAATGCTTCACAATGGCCTTTCATATTCTTCCATAAAAATACACGCTTCAGCAATTTCAGCAAAATACAACTGTGATCCACCTGTGTTTTCACATCCTTTGCCAAGACATTTTCTAAGAGGCATAAAGAATATCAAACCTCCAAGAAAACCACCTGTGCCTGCATGGGACCTCAACTTCGTCTTGGAAAAATTAACTCTTCTTCCTTTTGAGCCAGCAGCATCTTCAGAATTGCAATTTCTCTCCTGGAAAACAGTTTTCCTGTTGGCAATTACTTCAGCAAGAAGGGTCTCTGAGATACAGGCCCTCATGGCAGTGCCTCCATTTCTCATTTTCCATCAGGACAGAGTCTCTTTAAGAACCAATCCTTCATTCATGCCAAAAGTGATATCCAGGGTTTCTCCAAGTCAAGCAATTCACCTGCCTACTTTCTTTCCCAATCCTCAAAATAAAGGAGAAAAGCTTCTGCACACTTTGGACATACAATTGCGCTATTACTTGGACAGAACAAAGGCCAACAGAAAGTCTGACCAACTATTTGTAGCTTACGCTGCTGGAGTACAAGGAAAGGCAATTTCCAAACAAACATTTTCAAAATGGATTGGAAACTGCATCCGATTCTACTACTCTTTCCATGGAAAAGGTGTGCCAGCCAATATCAGGCCACACTCCACCAGAGCTACAGCCACCTCCACAGCCTTTCTAAGAGGAGTGGCTACAAAGGACATTCTAGAAGCTGCTACATGGAGCTCCGTGCATACATTTTCCAAGCATTACAACCTGCCTTTATATTCCAGATCCCGAGCAGGCTTTGCTTCTGCAGTCCTGCAGGGCATTTTAGCTACACCATCCTTATCTTAGATCCTACCACCCCCAGCTTGGCTATGGTATTCAACCCATGTCAGGACTGCAGTTGCATTCTTGAAGGACATAGTACAGATGTCCTTCAAGGATGCATCTGCAGTCATAACAAATGGGTTGTCCTGTCGTCAGGCAGCCCTTCGGTCGGCCGGATTCCAAAGTCTGGGTCTGGCCTCGGCTGGTGTCGCACTTCACCCGACGTCATCTCTCCTGGTCTTCGGGTATAAAGGCATCAGCCGACGCCATTTTCCTCAGTCTTTCTTGCCGCGTGGCGCCCGAAGCAGATGCTGTTCGCAAGTGCCGGTCGGTCAGATCCAGAGATTACTACTTCGAAGACTTCTAAAAGCCAAGTACCCCGTTGGGGACTCTTTCTTGCCTCAGCCGATGTCAGAAAAAGTAAATTGTTTAACTTGTGGGAAACAAATACCTCATAAGGATTTCCACTCGTACTGCCTACCTTGTTTAGGCCCAGACCACGACGTAGCAGCCTGTTTAGCCTGTGCTTCCTTCAACCGACTAACGCTTAGGCGTCGGTCGGAGTTTGCTGAACAGTTTTTCGGCTCAGATTTTGAGTACATTATGCCGTCGGATCCTCCGACTACTCAAATTGTTAAAAAACGCAAAGAAAAAGACCGACACTCGCGGTCCGCTGTTTCGGCCGAAACCACGGTTAAGCAAACCGCGAGTGTCTCGGTTTCGGCCGAAACCGAGCAAACGGGTCAATCTTCAGCCGAATCCATGACTACTACCGAGGCGCCTGCTACCTTAGTTGAATCGGCCTCTGAAGTTTTTCCTACTAATGTGGTTCCAATTGAATTATCAGACACCATCCCTTTGGATGTCTCTACCCCAGCACGTGGTGCTGCTAGGCCTCCTGCAGCCATGTCTATTAAGGCCTTTGCCAGGGCTAAAGCAGCCAAAACTGCAAAATCAGTGCCTGTTAAGCCCCCCTCACACAGGCCCAGTTCCAGTTCACAAATGCTTACTTTGGCAGAGGATCTCATCTCTTTAATTAGGGGATCCCAATCTCACCCAGACAGGGCCTCACAGCCTCCAGAAAAGAGACCTAGAGCAGAGCCCCCAGAGCCAGTGTCCACTGATGATTCTTCGGATGACTCCGACATTACAGACCATCCAGAGGCTCCTTTTTCTACTTATGAAGATTCCGATGCTGAAGAATCTATTCCTTCTGCCTCTCCTCCAGAGGAATTTTCCTTTGGGGAAACCTTACATGCCATGCGAGAACAATTCCAATGGCAGGGACAAGATTTCTCAGATGCAAGAAAAAGGCTTAGGACCTTTCTACACTTACCACAACATAGGCCCTTAGCTATACCCCCAGTTCTGCCTGTTGTGGATGCTGCATTTAATGATGTTTGCACTGCTCCTGATACTTTACCTCCAGCCCCTGCCAAACCAGATAGGTTTTACAGGGTACCAGACACTCATCACCACTTATACAAAGCCCCACTTGCAGATCCTGAGACTATCTCCCAGGGGCCTAAGGCAGTAGCTTTGACCTCTGCAAAAAACCCTCTCCCTTCTGAAAGGGAATCCAGGTCCTTAGAGAGATGGGGGAAAAAAGTTTACACCTCTGCTACTCTCTCAGCTAGAGCTTTGAATTGTCAGTTTTATATGATTCAATACCAAGAGTTTATGCTTGATCAGTTAACTAAGAAATTGTCCTCTGATGACTCCTTAGATAAGAAAGAAATGCTGGCAGTAAAACTAGCAATCCAGAATTTCAGACCATTCCTCAAAGAAGGCCATTTAATGATAAGGACAGACAACACCACAGTCATGTGGTACATCAACAAACAGAGAGGCACTCATTCATACCCCTATGCAGAATGACTCTGGACCTTTGGAATGTGGCTCTGAGCTACAACATCCAGTTACAGGCAATATTTGTACCGGGAAAAGAAAACATCCTAGCAGACATGTTAAGCAGAACTACCTCGGATGCTCACGAATGGATGCTACACCCGGACATCTTCAAGGCCATCACAAAGAAATGGGGAATGCCACAAATAGACCTATTCGCATCCCCACTCAATCACCAGCTCAGGAAATTCTGCACAAGGACATACCACCCACTAGCCTGGAAGGTGGACTCTCTATCCTTCAGTTGGAAAGGCCTGACAGCATATGCATTTCCACCTCTTCCTTTGATGCACAAGGTGCTACTGAAAATCAAAGAGGAATGTCCAAGGATAATTCTGATAGCTCCAAATTGGCCAAGACAACACTGGTATCCATTGCTGAGGAGCATGTCTCGGGGGAGGACGTGGACACTACCCATGATGCCTTTGATGTTAACTTAGAACAACTACAACATCATGCATCCAAACCTAAAAACTCTGCAACTGACTGCCTGGAACATCACATAACAGCAACTACACCAGACTTATCCCAAAGGGTGAAAGACATTATCCTTGAAGCCCGCAGACCTTCAACAAGAAGGAACTATGCAAGAAAATGGAAAAGGTTTGTCATTTGGAGTACTGAAAGAGGAAAAGATGTGTCAAAGATAGACATTGCTAACATCCTGGAGTACTTGGCAGAGCTTCTACATACAGGCCTGTCCTATTCCTCCATCAAGATACATGCATCAGCCATTTCTGCAGAATACAGCTTCGATCCCCCTGTCTTCTCACATCCTCTACTCAGGCAGTTCCTCAGAGGAATCAAGAATGTAAAACCTCCTAGGAAACCACCATTACCAGCATGGGACTTGAACTTTGTGCTGGAAAAATTGACACTCCCTCCATTTGAACCAGCAGCAACAGCAGATCTTAAACACCTATCATGGAAAACTGCTTTCCTACTGGCAATTACTTCAGCAAGAAGGGTTTCTGAACTACAGGCCTTAATGGCAGTACAACCCTTCCTAATCTTCCATCAAGATAGAGTGTCCATGAGAACTAATCCTACATTTATGCCTAAGGTGGTATCCAGAGTGTCTCTAAACCAGGCAATCCACCTACGTACCTTCTTTCCCAACCCACAGAACAGGGGGGAAAGACTGCTGCATACCTTGGATGTACATAGACAGTTACGCTACTACCTGGACAGAACCAAAGGTAACAGAAAAACTGATCAGCTTCTAGTAGCCTATGCAACAGGGAGGGAAAGAAAAGCAATTTCCAAACAGACAATCTCTAAATGGATAGGAAATTGCATAAGATTCTGTTACTCCTACCATGGAAAGCAAATTCCACAGAACATAAGACCTCACTCTACAAGGGCTACAGCCACTACCACAGCTTTCTTACGAGGAGTGGCTACCAAGGACATTATTGAGGCGGCTACTTGGACCTCCGTGCATACATTTGCCAAGCATTACAACTTACCTCTATATTCTAGATCCCGAGCAGGGTTTGCCACTGCTGTTTTGCAAGGGATCCTAACTACACCATAATCTTTCTTCCTCCTCCCCTAGTTTGGCTATGGTATTCTACCCATTTGTTATGACTGCAGATGCATCCTTGAAGGACATAGTACAGTTTTGTACCTACCATAAATGTAGATGTCCGAACAGGATAGCATCTGCAGTCAGGATTACCCACCCTCCTTCCCCTCTGTGGTACTCCTAGGGTATTTACCCTCCTAATAGTTAGCTAGGGGGGGATCTCTTATGGTGTATTTGTTTGTATATATGTACATACATGCTTATTTTTTTGTGTTTGCCTACTATTTTTTTTGGAAACCTTGGCATTTATCCAAAATTTAGATCTGAAGTAGGATATTCATTTGTCTGCAACCTGTGGGTTATGGATCCGATATCGGATCCGAACCGGCATGGTTTTCCAGCTATGGATCCAAGCTCTCAGCTCCTCCCCTCACCCATAATGCCCTGCTCTACCCTCATGACCCCAGATCTCGTTTGCCGCGCTGGTGACTGGATTGGTATCTATAGCTCTCAGCTAAGTGCTAGTTTTATATCTGTTAATTCAGAATTTTTTAAGTTTTTTGTGCATATTTGTGTGAAAGTTTAGGTATTCCTCTTTGATAGTTTACTTTAGAGTTAAATTAAGTATTTTTTCCTCCCTCGCTGTTGGCGAGTGTGTGTGTGTTGGGCCTGTGTGTCTGTATTTGTTTTAGTTACTTTTAATTAGTAGCTGTATAGATTGGGATGGCTGAACAGCCCAAATCTGTATTTTCTAAATGCTCCGAGTGTGGCCATAAGCTCTCCCCGGCTGATGGGCACACTCGGTGTAAAGTGCCTGGGGTTGAACACCTCACATCTGGATGCTCCATTTGTGCAGGGTTCAACCCCAGGGCACTGAAGGAGCGGAGGTCCAAGCTTGTCTTGGCGGGCCTTTTACCGCCGGACTCGGCTCCGACCTCCGCTCCTTCGGGAGTAACCGTGGTTCCGGTTCTTCCCTCCGTGGCACCCCTCCTGCTCCTGGGACTCAACCTCCCGTTTCTGGAGAGGAGAGGGATGCTAGGAAAGGACGGAGGAGAAGCACCACAAGCGCGGGCCGAGACCTCTGTTTCGCCCCGCCAGCCAAGCTGGCTTCTCCCGGCTCCGTTGTCGGCTCGGTCTCCTCCTTCGGCTCCGGTCCCCAGTGTGCTTTTCACCGGGTCCTGAGGAGGAGGAGACCCATCTCCGCCGAGGCTATCGAGGAGGCACTCCAGGCCTACCTCGGTAGCCTCGCGAGATCCACATATAGCCTTTCGATGCTGATCTGGACCGGATGATGAGAAGATTCATCCAGGCCCAGATGCAGATGGGAGTGCTCTTGCCTCCCCTCTGGGGAGCTCAACACCCTTTTTAAACCTATTGCTCCTTCTCCGACCCGCTATCCGGGTTCGGAGCAGCTGGAGCCGAGCAGCCGAGCGGGGTGGGTCGGCGCCGATAGTACTGGTACTGGATCCGACCCTGCCCTCGAGTGTCGGATCCGACCTCGGAGCCTGGATCCGAGCCTCGGATCCGGGGTCAGTGCTCGCCGCGCAGTCTGTGTCGGAGCGCACTGTCCCTTTGGATCAGAGCGCCGGCGCGGCTCGATCCACTCTTCGGATCCGAGGGGAGCCGATTGTCGGATCCTTTGGTCGAGGTCGGCTCCCCTTCGCTTGATGTAGTGGAGAGGGCCCTGTTGAGGGTCTCCGGACCCCGGCACTTGTTCGGCTCCGTCCGCTCCCTCTGCACTGGGCCAGGCTTCCACCATCCGGCCCCTGGGACAGCCCGCTTGTGCCCCAAGTTGCTCCTTTGGAACAAATTGCTGCTTGTGAGGACTCCTCTGACAGCCCCCAGAGGATGCCCCAAGCATACGTGCAAAAGGAGGCACATTGACTCCCGAGTCTCTCACAGAAGACACGGACTTGGAGGAAGGGAAGGCTCCCCACGGTCACCCCAGAGGATGTCTCATTTGGAGACATCATGGAAATGCTCCGTATAAGGGGTGGTCTGCCCCAAGTCTTCCTCGGACGAGTCCGTGTTCTTGGAGGCATTCGAGACGGGCCCGTCTACCTCTTGGTCGTCCCCCCCTGCCTCCCCCCTGGTGGACCTTATTACCACCAGGGCGTGGAAGGAACCGGACACCGTGGAGCCAATTCCTAAGAGGCCAGATAGGATCCTTAGCCCACCGTCCGACCGTGCCCATTGGAGTAAGGGGCCTCCGGTAGATGCCATGTTGACGGCGGCGGCCACCAAGAGGGAACTGGCTCAGGTGAGTCCCTCAGTCCACCCCCCGAGCAAGGAGTCTCGGATGATGGACCGCTTGGGGAAGCGGATGTTTAGTTCAGCGACCTTCTCGGTAAGGGCGCTGAACTACTTGGCACATGTCATTAGGATGCAGCGAGATCTTATTAAAGAATACGCTGCATCTCCCCCAGAGTCCATTTCAGAGGAGGACAGGGTTCTGCACTCCACCCGTATGGCCACTCCTAGGTCAGTTACTAATACCTCTATGCGGCTACTCTCCCACGCAACGGAAGGCGCCGCTAGAGCTCTGGGGACAGGACTAGTCACTAGACGCCAGGCCTGGCTCCGTCCTCATTTTTCTGAGCCCTTCAAAGCGCCATTTGCGACGCCTTTGATGGTTCTGCTCTTTTGGCAAAACCGTCATGCGTTGACCCAGAGCGAGAAGGACGGAAGACGCTGTCTGCCGGAATCCGCTTCTCTGCACCCCAGAGGCCCTACTCTAGGAACCAAAAGGGTCAGAAGAAGATGTGGTTCGAAGTCGCAGCAGTCCCAGCCTGCTCCGGACAACCAGTCCTTCCGTGGCAGAGGAGGACAGGGGGACGCCGCCCTAGAGGCAGAGGGGCTCCCAGAAACTTGGGTCCAGGGAACCTTCTCTGAACGGCCCGCAGCAACCCTGAGGGTTGCCCGACTGCTCCACTCTGGAGGCAGTCGGGGGACGTTTTTCGGGGCACCTAGCGGCATGGGAGTCCATAACATCGGACCGCTGGGTTCTCCAAATCGTATCCAGAGGATATCGCATCCCTTTCCTTCACCTTCCAAAGTTGAAGTCCCTCCCAGACGTCCCACCCGGTCAACGGGAGGCCGCTTTGGCAGAAATTGGCCATCTGCTAAAGAAAAGAGCCATCCAGCCCGTCCCCCCCAGACCAGATCGGATCAGGGTTCTACTCCAGATTCTTTTTAGTGCCAAAGAAGACTGGGGAACTAAGACCAATCCTAGACCTCTCTCTCTTGAATCTGGCAGTCCCCAAAGAAAAATTCCGAATGGTCACTCTGCAATCCATTCTCCCCCTTCTGGGAGAAAATCACTGGATGTGCTCGATAGACCTCAAGGACGCGTACTACCACATCCTGATGGACAGGCGCTCCAGGAGGTTTCTCCGCCTCGCTGGGAGCCAGTCACTACCAGTTCCGGGTCCTTCCCTTTGGTCTCACCACAGCCCCCAGGGTGTTCACCAAAGTATTAGCAGTGGTAGCGGCCCACCTGAGGCTTCAGGGGGTGCAGGTCTTTCCCTACCTGGATGACTGGCTTCTTACCGCCCCAACAAGGCATCTACTTTTATTGGCGCGAGACTCCTTTCTCCATCTTGCTCCTTTTCTGGGCATCACAATAAATACAAAGAAATCCAACCTGGCACCCACACAGCTCTTAGATTTTATAGGGGCCAGGCTAGACACAAGGAGTTTACGAGCCTTCCTCACTGCGGACAGAGTTCAAAATCTGCAGCTCCAGGTGCAGGCCATTCTCCACTCAAGTTCTGTTCCGGCGGAGTTGGTCCTGAGGGCTCTAGGTCCATGGCATCGGCTATAGCACTTCTTCCTCTTGCCAGGCTCAATATGCGCATTCTACAGTGGACGCTCTTAGTGCAGTGGTCATACCTTGCTCTCCCCATGCATCATCCCATAGCGATCAGCAAGGCTTGCAAGCGGTCCCTCTTGTGGTGGCTCCACTCCCCGGATCTCCACAGAGGCCGCCCATTTTGTGCTTCTCCCCCTCTCGCCACGGTGACCACGGACGCCTCCGCCTCGGGTGGGGGCACTTTTGGCGGACCGTCCAAGGCACGTGGGACGATTCAGAGACCTTACTGCATATTAATGTTCTAGAGATGAGAGCAGTGCTCTTAGCGTTGCTAGCACTTCAGGACTTTCTTCCCTTGGGAACAATTGCGATTCAATCGGACAACATGTCTGTTGTCTGGTACATCAACAAGCAAGGGGAACAAGGTCTTACCCTCTTTGTCGAGAAGCCATGAGAGTTTGGGAATGGGCAATCTCCACCAACCGCTTTCTAATAGCAACGCACATTCCGGTCGGTCCAACATCCTAGCGGACAAGCTCAGTCGCACCATTCTGACCCCTTACGAGTGGTCTCTCAATTGTCGAGTAGCGGAACGCATATTCGCACGTGGGGAACCCCTTCATGCGATCTTTTGCCTCTCCCTCAAACACCAAGTCGACAGTTTTTATTTCGGATACCTCCTCCGGAGGTACCCCAAGAGACGCTCTGGTGCATGCTTGGCCACCCGGTCTTCTGTATGCTTATCCACCCTTGCCTCTGATGCTCCAAGTTCTTCAGAAAGCCTCTCGGGTGGGTTGCAGAATGATTCTCATTGCTCCGTTTTGGCCTCGACAGATCTGGTTCCCCTTCCTAAGGTCTCACTCGGTGAATCCTCCTTGGATTCTAGATCCCATCCCGGATCTGATATCCCATCCATCCTGCATTCCTCCTCGAATCTGGACAACCTGAAGCTGACCGCTTGGCTGCTCCAGTTCCACTCTTGATCAGGACTCGGTATTTCGTCACCGGTTAAGGCAATTTTGGTGGCAGCTCATAAACCATCCACTAGAAAGGTTTACGAAGCAAGTGGAAACGTTTTCTTTGTGGGCGAGCGGCAAGGCCTGAATTCCTTCACGGTTCCTCTTCCTTTAGTGCTTGACTTTCTAACCACTCTCTTTAACGATGGTGCCAGCAGTTCCACAGTTAAAGTACAACTGGCGGCAATTTCTCATTATCACATTGGCCATGACTCTAATCCTCTTATGTCAGCCAAATTGTGTAAAATTTTTCTTAAAGGTACTTTTCTTCTCAGGCCCCTATAAAACAAGCAGTTCCTCCTTGGGACCTCTCTCTGGTTCTACAGGCCTTGACCGCCTCCTTCGAGCCAGCGGCTACGTGGATCTCAAATTCTTGTCCTACAAGACAGCCTTTTTGGTAGCCATTACATCGGCCAAGAGAGTTTCTGAGCTTCAAGCATTATCAGCTAAACCTCCTTACTTGGTATTTCATCCGGACCGTGTCTACCTCAGGACCAACCCGTCCTTTCTTCCTAAAGTCGCTTCTGAAGCAAACATCAATCAGTCCATTAACCTCCCTGTTTTCTTCCTAAATATGAAAACAAAGGTGAATATAAGCTCCATTCATTAGATGTTCACAGGCAACTTAGATTTTATCTGAACAGGACGGCTGGTCATAGGCAATCCGACCAGTTGTTTATTTCCTTTGCAAAATTCAATTTGGGCAAGCCAATTTCTAAAGTTTCTCTGTCCGCTGGATTTCACAGTGCATCTTATTGGCTTATCAAGCTTCAGGAAGGCCCGCACGGAGGGTGTTCATGCCCATTCAACCCGGTCAGTATCTACCTCGGCAGCCTTCAAGGCTAGGATTCCTCTAGATGATATTTGTGCAGCAGCCACGTGGGCTTCATCTCATACTTTTATTTCCCACTATAAGTTGGATCTTGCATCTAGGGGTAGAGCATCCTTTGGCTCAGCGGTGCTCGGAATATCCTTCCATGATGGCCGCCCAAGATTCAGGTAGCTGGGGACTCTGTCCCACAGGTTGCAGACAAATGAATATCCTACTTCAGATTTAGAAGTTATGTACTCACCATAACGTTCCATCTGAGTAGGTGTATTCATTTGTCTGCAACCATCCTCCCTCCTATCCCCTGGCCTTTCAGTTTCCTGCATATTCTATGTTACCCTTTTCAGGGTGTTGTTGCTTTGGCAAACTCGATCTGAGGTCATGAGGGTAGAGCAGGGCATTATGGGTGAGGGGAGGAGCTGAGAGCTTGGATCCATAGCTGGAAAACCATGCCGGTTCGGATCCGATATCGGATCCATAACCCACAGGTTGCAGACAAATGAATACACCTACTCAGATGGAACGTTATGGTGAGTACATAACTTCTAATTTTCCAAAAGGGCAACTGGCATCTGGGGCAAGAAACACTGAGGAAAATGGCGTCGGCTGATGCCTTTATACCCGAAGACCAGGAGAGATGACGTCGGGTGAAGTGCGACAGCCGAGGCCAGACCCAGACTTTGGAATCCCGACCAAGGGCTGCCTGACGACAGGACAACCCATTTGTTATGACTGCAGATGCTATCCTGTTCGGACATCTACATTTATGGTAGGTACAAAACTGTACTTTTTGTACCTACCATAAATGTAGATATGCAACTGCAGTCAGGTTTTCCCTCCCTCCTACCCCTCTGTAATTCTCTTTTTTGGGTCCACTCCCCCTCTTTCAAATTGGCTGGGGATAACATTTATGGTGTACCTGTATTACTGTTGTGCATGTCTGGAATTTTATCCATTCTCTAAATTTAGCCTTCCTTGGAGGGCACCTGGTATCTGGGGCAAGAAACACTGAGGAAGATGGCGTCGGCTGATCCTTTTATACCCCAGCCACTCTGACATCGGGGAGGAGGCGACATCAGCCGATGCCGGACCCAGACTTTGGAATCCGGCCGGCCGAAGGGCTGCCTGAGGCAGGACAAACCCATATGTCAGGACTGCAGTTGCATATCTATCGGGCATCTACATTTATGGTAGGTACAAAACTGTACTTTTTAAATCAAGCTTTAGTTAAGTACATTTTGTTTGGATCTTCAGCTACTCGGGTTGTCAGACAGTATGATGAAAGAGAAGTTTTAATTCAGGGAGTTTCTAAAACATGTGATGTACCCCAATACAAATCTTGTAGGTCTCCCCTTGCACAAAAAGACAAACCCAGTCTCTGGCAAACAAAATGCAAAAACAGCTGGCCCGGCGAGTAGCAGCAAATAAATTGGCCTTTTCAGAAAAAGGCAAAAAAACAATAGTATACAATGACTAATTACGCCAGCATTGTTTTTTCCCTTTTTCCCAGCCAGTATCGCTGCACATCTGTCCGTAAAATTGGCACTCGGCATTCCCCATTTGGCTAGAGATTGTTTCAGTCTCTTTAGTAACTGGTGCAGGAGAGTTACAAATTGCACTGGATGCAAAAACCTCCTTCAGGGGAGTACCACTCTACCCTCTGAACCAAACAGAATTGTTTCCTCAGGGTCTTCTGTCATGGAGTCAGTGTCTTTGAGTTAAAAGGCCAAAGGCTTCTACTCCAAAATGTTTCTATTAGCAAAGAAAGAAGTCTGTTGGAGACCAGTACTAGTTCTTTCATTTCTAAATCTGTATGCGATGGTTTAAAAGTTCAGAATGTTGACCTTCTATAATCTATTATCCCGCATAATTTACACAAGTTACTTGATAAAGATAGACCTAAAAGACACTTGCTTACTATCACATTACCATAGTTGTGACTTCATGAAATTTCTTAGTGACCCAGAAACAGAGAACCTTGTGAGTTCTTTGCGTTAATCGACAGCTCCAGGGGTATTAACAAAATGTCTAGCCCCAGTCATAGCTTATTGCAGACTGGATGGTCTTCACATTGTAAAAGGAATGCAGAGAGTTAACTACCTTGTAGAGAAACTAAGAAATTAGTTTAGTATACATATACATAAAACCAAGTGAGACACCACTGGGTCAGTCAGAAGGTATTCATATAATAGCCAACAGAAGGACTGAAAATTGTTAGATTGAAATTGACTGCTAAGCTACAGAAGAATTTTGGTTTTATCTATTGTTTAGTTCCTGATTCTAAGGGCTGTGACCAAAAAAACAAGTATGTTCTGTTTGTGAAGAAAGTGTGGGTGTTCTGTCTCTTGTTTACAATTACTTTCATGATGACATTGCAGTTTTTCCTGGTAAGGAAGGATATTGCCCTTTTGACTTTCAGACAGGCTTTATAATATCAAAATAAAACTTTGGTATGCATCGTAATATATTTTAAACTGTGTAGAAGCCTGCACTACAAATGTATCTTAGAAATCACATTATGATTTTACACATTCTAAAAATAAGATTGTAAAGAAGGTTTACACAAAGCTGATGCATGCTTTACATTAAGCTTACTGTTTGAATATTCTTAGAAAACTGGTCTCCCTGGTTATACAGATGGACCGTCTTTATGCATAAAACTACATGGATAATCATAAAAGGAACATTTTTACTTTTCAGGTTATATGTCTACAACTGCATTGTTAGTCTAAAACTGTCTACATTAGTGCCCCAAACAGGTGCATCACTTGCTAAACAGTATATTGAATAGAAGGAACAGCTGAAAAGAAGTAATTTGAGTACATGCACATAATGATCTGAACAGATATGTCAGTATTTCTGTATGCCAAATGGGTTTGAGGCAGAAAAGTTGTCTGCGATTTACAAAGGAGAATTTTCTAGCTGCATCCCTGCAGATGTCTCATATAAAATAGTTAACACCTTAATGGCCTCTTCTGTCAGCAGGACCCTGTGGTCCTATACATGTCTGTTCCCCATCTCTGCTTTTAATTTACAAAATTAGAATAATTCATGTAGTAAATCAGATATTGTAATGCAGAATTTCTGTAAATTAAAATATGAGAATGTGATGACTTAATCATAACCTAGCTTGTGACTTGTTTAGGTTAACTATACGTGTCTGTCCATCTCTGATCTCAGTCATATTTTTACAACAGGAGAAACTGTTTTTGGTTAAACATGAATGATTGCCTCTTTCCTTTGTCTTACACGAGATATCTCTGTCTTAACATCAAACATTCTTTTTTTTATTTGTTTGCCGTACACAGACTTTTACTTGCAATACGCATAAGACTTCTGAATATATACTGTCCTTCTGTTGTGGAATTTGAGCAAAACGTAAACATTAACTGTGTGGTCATTTTACGTGTTAAGGAGAGGAAGGAATGAGCATATTTTAAGTTGATATTTAAATATGAAATGTATAACTGATTTTTTCCACACTGTTCTGGCCACATGAGAGAACTGTTTGTTTTGTTTCCTTATGTCAACTTTTGCCGCACCTAGGTAGAATATTGCTTAATTGGGCTCTGCTTCAGCAGGCGCCTCATTTCTATGGCCCAAAACTGATGTACATCTTTCCTTATTTAGATGCAGAGTCTTAACCCACGTTGACATCTGGATAATGTCTCGACTAATCTGGGCTTCCAGATTAAATATTGCAAAATCCTCCTTTACTTAGTCTCACAGGATTCTGTTAGTAGGATGTTGTATAGATGTCCTTCAAGGATGCACCTGCAGTCATAACATATGGGTTGTCCTGCCTCAGGCAGCCCTTCGGTCGGCCGGATTCCAAAGTCTGGGTGTGGCCTCGGCTGATGTCGCACTTTCCCTGACGTCAGAGCGTCTGGGGTATAAAAGCATCAGCCGACGCCATTTTCCTCAGTCTTTCTTGCCGCGCGGTGCCCGAAGCAGAAGCAATTCGCAAGTGCCGCTCGGTCAGATCCTGTGATAAGAAGAAATTCACTACCGAAGACTTCAAAAAAGCTAAGTATCCCGTTGGGGACTCTTTCTTGCCTCAGCCGATGTCAGATAAAGTAAATAATTGTTTAACTTGTGGGAAACAAATACGTCATAAGGATTTCCACTCTTACTGCCTTCCTTGCTTAGGCCCAGACCACGACGTCTCGGCCTGTTCATCCTGTGCTTCCTTCAACCGACTAACTCTTAGACGTCGGTCGGAGTTTGCAGAGGAATTTTTTGGGGCTAATTTTGCATATAAGATGCTGTCGGAGACTCCGACTTGGAAGGACAAGGACCGACACTCGCGGCCCGCGGTTTCGGCTGAAACCACGGTTAGGCCTACCACGAGTGTCTCTGTTTTGGCTGAAACAGAGTCCTCGGAGCTTCCTTTAACCGAATCCACTGAACCGACCACCGCGGCCCTGGAGGCCCCGGCTGAGTCGGCTACTGAGCTACCTACCGAAACCAGTGTCCAGGAAATGTCCGACACCATACCTTTGGACAAATCTACTCCTGCACATGGGGCAGCCAGACCCCCTGCTTCCATGTCCATTAAGGCTTTTTCCAGGGCTAAAGCTGCCAAACTTACTAAAGCTTTGCCTCCCAAAACTACCACCCAGAGGCCTACTTCTTCTAGTTCTCAGATCCTCAGCCTTGCAGAGGATCTTATTTCTTTAATTAGAGGTTCTCAGCCTCACCCGGGCAGGGGCTCTTACCCGCCACCAGACAAAAGGCCCAGGACTGAGCCCTCTGACCAACACTCTTCAGATGAGTCCACGGATGGATCTGAGTTAACAGACCACCAGGAGGAGGCTTATTCGCCCTATGAGGATTCTGATGCTGAAGAATCTATTCCTTCGGCCTCCCCTCCTGAAGAGTTTTCTTTTGGTGAGACTCTACATTCTATGAGAGAGCATTTTCAATGGCAGGGTCAGGAATTCTCTGATTCTAGAAAGAGATTAAGGACTTTTTTGCATTTGCCTCAATATAGGCCCTTAGCTATACCTCCTGTTTTGCATGTTATTGGTGATGTGTACAATGATGTTAGTACAGCCCCTGATACTCTCCCCCTGGCACCTGCCAAACCTGATGGATACTACGGGGTCCCGGATTCTCATTTTCATCTGTATAAGGCCCATTCCGCAGACCCAGACACTATTTCTCAGGGCCCTAAAGGGGTTGCAGCTGCCACTGCCAAAAATCCTCTACCTTCTGAAAGGGAGTCTAGAGCTTTAGAGAGATGGGGAAAGAAGGTATATACTTCTGCAACTCTATCTGTGAGGGCATTAAATTGTTAGTTTCATATGATACAGTACCAAGAGTATTTGTTAGATGAACTGAATAAGAAACTTTCTTCTGAACCCCTTGACCGTAAATCCCTTCAGGACCTGTTACATAACTCACAGCAGGTTAGTAATCATTTCTTAAAGTGTGGTTATGATGCACTGGAGGCTTCATGTAGGTCAGCTATGACTGGGGCAGTTATTCGTAGGCATGCCTGGCTGAAGGAACAATCCCTGCCAGACCATGTTAAAGCTAAACTCCTGGATGCTCCAATGGAAAGACAAAAATTATTTGGCTCCTCGGCTCAGGAGGTCTTAAAGAAGTTTGAAGAAAAGGCTAAACCTGTGCAAACAGTTAAGGATTTTCTGCAAGTACAACCACCGAGATTCAGCAGAAACTGGCCTACTAAGAATTGGTCCTTTCCAGAGTCGGACAGAGCCCAGAGAGGCAGGAACAGGCATCCCAGAGGTAGAGGGCAAGCTAGGGGCTCCTACAGAGGCCGTCAGTGGCAGCCTACCAACCAGAGAGGTAGTGCAGCAACAGCAACAACAACTACTACACTAGGACAGACACAATGACTTCACTTTGATTCCGCCTACCAGGGTTCAATTGGAAGCACCCTTGGGCGGAAAGCTTTCTTTATTCTCAAAAAACTGGCATTATATTACAAGGGACACATGGACACTGCAAATAATAGACAAAGGATACAGGTTCCACTTCCACACTTTGCCAAAAAGAAACGGAATGCCAAACCTGCCACCAAATCAGAGGGCAGAGGTTTTAAAGCAGATCAACAACTTAATTCAAATGAAAGCCATAGAAAAGGTACCTCTCTCAGAACAAGGTCAAGGATTCCACTCCAGATTATTCCTTGTTCCAAGAAAAGAAAATCAATGGAGGCCTATTCTCGACCTGTCCGCACTGAATACTTTCCTCATTGTGCCAAAATTCAAGATGCTGACCCTACAGCAACTTCTTCCCATGCTGGGCAAGGAGTCTTGGCTGGTGGCTCTAGATCTCAAGGAGGCATACCTGCATGTCCCTATTCGACCAGGTTGCAGAAGACACCTCAGATTTCTTGCAGGATCAGAGCATTATCAATTCTCAGCATTGCCCTTTGGCTTATCTACTGCGCCCAGAGTATTCACAAAATGCCTGGCATCAGTAATTGCACACTGCAGACTTCAGGGATTCAC